>NW_026000261.1:1958303-1983920 GCF_001458135.2 Marmota marmota marmota | reverse complement strand
GGGTATTTTTGCTGATGGTGTCATCGGTGGTACAATTTTTCCAAAAGGAGCCGTCAATTGGCTTGGTGTATCCTCCTCCCTTCTGCTTATGATGGTCGTTCAGCTAAAATTTGGGGGCCAACAGAGGTGAGGCAACGACCTCACCCCCCACTGGTACAAAGACCTCTCCACAGGTGTGGCTGTATGCTGGACCAGTAGTCAATGACGGGTAAGATCCAATTGCAATGGTACCAACCTACAACAGGAGGCTGATGCCTTGAGGTCAGCTCATCCGATGACGGGTAAGAACCATATGTAGTATTAGACAACCTAAGACAGGCACGGTCCCTAAGCCACATGCTTGTTGTTTAATTAAACAGAGAGGGGGAGATGTTGAGAGCCACAGCCGAAGTGGCCCCAGCAAACTTCCAGCTGATTGGCTCACAGCGGCCCCAGCAAACTTCCAGATGATTGGCTCACCGTGGCCCCAGCAACCAGCTGATTGGCTCCTCTGCAGTGATGCTCATTGGGCTGTTTCCCCGCCCTTTCAGAACACGGAGATGCTCACTGGGGGACTCTTTTGGCTCTGCACATGTGACCCAGCCAATTGGCCTCAAGAGCAGGAAGAGATGGGGGGAGGTGCTTGCAGGGAGTGCCTGAGGTGGCAGTTGGGCTCTGAGGGAATTCCTGAAGAGCTCATGTGGTGTGGTGTGTGTGTTCTAAAAATAAAGTTCATTTCTGCTTGATAAGTGGCTTGTGAATTGTGCCCAGCCAGACTGCAGCAGCCCAGCTCTTCATATTGCGTTATTTTTTAAGAGTGAAGTACCATATTAGTTGGGCTGTTCAGAGGCAGTTAAAATAAATGCATATGTGTGAAGTATACAGAAAATGATGTTTAAGTGCTTCAATTTTTGCTTTTCATGTGTTTAGAGAATTTATCAAGATGTAAGTTTGAATTTCATGCAGATATTTGAGTGACATGAGCAAGATGGTGGGATAGGAAGACCCTTTTCCTCTTTTCCTCACAAACACACTGAATTAACAATATTGTGTGAGCTAAAAAAAAAAAATACCTTTATGAGAACACCAGAAACCAATTAAGTTGTAAAACCCCCAGGTGAGCATAAAGTCAAGCACAATCTCATTGAAATGGGTAAGAAGTTATATTTCACTTTATCCGTTTCCAGTTTTCCCTGGGGCACAAGATATAGGGACAATCTAGAGAAAACCCACAAAATTGGAGACCTCACATTTTCTGATTTAAAAACATACTATGAAGCCACAACAATCAAACTGTGTTTTGGCATAAAAACAGACACATACATCAGTGGAAGAGAATAGAGGGCAGAGAGATAAACCCTCATCTATTTGGTTCACTAATCTTGAACAAGGGTGCAAAGAGTACACAATGGGGAAAGGATAGTCTCTTCAACACATGATGTTGGAGAAACTGGAAATCCATATGCAAAAGTTGAATTTTGATCTTTATTTTATACCCTGTACAAAATTAACTCAAAATAGATTAAAGACCTAAACATAAAACCTGAAATTATAAAACTCCTAGATGGAAATATTGATGGAATACTTCATGGTATTGGCATTGGCAACTGTTTTTTTGAATATGATGATAAGAGCACACCTCCAAAAAGCAAGAACAAACAAGTCTACCTCATACTTAAAATTCTGTGCAGCACAGGAAACAATTAAGAGTCAAAAGGCAACTATTTTGATATATTTGCAAACCATATATCTGATTAAGGGTCAATATTCAGACTATACAAAAAAAATCCCTATAACTTTATAATACCAAAATAACTGCTTAACAAATATGCAAATGACTCAATTAGACATTTCTTTAAAGAGGATATACAAATGACCAAATAGTATATGAAAAAAAGACATTCAGCATTGTTAATCATCAGAGTAATGCAAATGAAAGGCACATGAGAAATTATACTGATTATGTCAGAAACTATCTAAAAATAGTAAATAACAAGTATTGGCAAGGATTTGGAGAAGTTTCTACCCTCGTGCATAATTAGTGGGGTTATAAATGGTATAGACACTGTACAAAACAGGATGGAGTTTCCTCAAAATATTAAAAATAGAACCACAATATGGCCCAGTAATCCCACTTCTAGGCAAATAATCAAAAGAATTGAAAGCAGGATATTAAAGATATGGTTACACCCAGGTTCATTGCATCTTTTTTTCACAAGAGTCAATAAGTGGATACAAACTATCAAAAGATGATTAGATATAGAAAATGTGTTACATACATACAATGGAACATTATTCAGCCTCACACAAAAAAGAAAGTTTTGTTTTATACTATAGCATAGATGAACTGCAAGGACATTATGAATCATATAAATCAATCACAAAAAGTTAAGTCCTTCCTGACTCCATTTGGTATTGCATGAGCTATCTAAAATAATCAAATTCTAAGAGGCAAAACAGAATGTAACTGTCAGAGGGTGGGGCATGGGTCGAGCTGTTATTTAATGAATGCAGAATTTCAGTAATACAAAATGAAAAAGTTCTAGAGATATGTGGAACAACAATATACAGTTAACAATGCTGTAATATGCCATTAAAATATGTGAAAAGGGTAAATTTGTATTATGTCTTTCTTAACCACAATAAAAAAAATATATACTACATAATTAATGTCGCTCTTCATCAGAAAACATTCTACAATGAAACTGAAAAGCATATCTGATGTAGAAGCCAGGCATAGCTGGAATTGTTGCCTTTCCCCATCTACCACCCCAAGACGGAAACATTCCTTTATATGGAGACTGTATGCCTAAGCTGTCCTGAGCTGCCCCAGGCTTTAATAAAGATTGATTTATTAAGGCAATCTTTCTCTGTTCTCTGTATGTGATGAAATTCCTCATACTTCTTTAATGTGTGCATCACATGGCACATAGCCAGTCTCACTAGTATATCTGCTTTCAATAGGGAGAGAATGGGTTTTCACCCACGGGAGAAGTGTTTGCTTCATCTATTGGGAGGCACCTGTTGGCCAAGAGAGACTGGTACAAACTAGAGACACTGATAATGCCATGTTTTTCTCATGAAGGGTTGTTCAAATCAGTGCCTTGGTAACTAACTAACCCTAGAAGACACAGAGTGCTGAGGTCTGTGGGTTGCTACTTCTGATGGTTGGCATCATTATGATCTTTGCCATCTTCCACGTTACAAATCTTCTCCAAGATTTGGTTGCTTGTTGGGTCAAACACTAATCAGTTCCTAGGAAAGTTTTGAAGGTCTCTGAAGAATGTGATACTGAAGGAAATGGAGAGGGGAGCTGGCCACTTTCCTTATCTCCAATCTTTAGGAGAGGATCTGAACAGAGTGACCCAGTTTGTAAAAGAAAGTACTCATAAAGTATCTGAAGAAACCCACCTGGGAAATGGGAATGCAATCAATCCATATATTCCCCTGGCTCATTGTCATGGTGGAGCTCTCTATTGTACCCTGGCCTGCTGTTGCAGAGGAGTGAGTGAATAATAAAATGTCTGAAACCTCTCTGTTGAGTTCTCCAAGTTCTTTCTTTGGATTCAGTTAATAACAGACTGGGTTGTTTGCAGTCCTGAGATTGAACATAACTTGATCTTCATATTTGATAAGAGAGTGACTGAAAAGGGTGTATTTAGTTTGGATGTGAGAATTAAAAAGTGAAGTGAACATTTGAAATACACTCTTTTGAATATTTTTAGAATCTCAACCAAGTTATTAAGTCATCCTCTTAGGACTAGCATCTCAAATGTTGGTTTGTTAGACTGTATTTTTCTAAATAATTTTAACATAAAGGGATGTTGGCAGCAAAACTAAATGAAAATGTATGCTCTCTTTTCTATGAAGTAATAATAATTTGTAAAGGAACACACAATGCTTTGTGAGAAAATGCATTTAAAGAGGTAAATACACACTGTGTGCTTGATTTACATTCCCTTATCTACTAGAGAGAATGTGGATTTTGTGAAATGTGGCCCATAATGTTTCTGAATAAACAAAATCTCTTGCCTATATAAATTACAAATGTTTGAAATTCAGCAGTGAAATGAGTCAGAATAATAATCTTCCATGTTCTTTTGCACTCTCTCTCTCTCAGGCAGTATTTATTTATGTCTAAGATAGATCAAGTTTATTGCCAAACTTAGAGCTTCTTCTTTCTCATCAGTGTGTAGTTCCAGCTTTATTGAGGTATAGTTGACAAATAAAATTATATGTATTTAAAGTGTATGGTACAATAGTTAGCTGCTACAATGTGTGCTCCGCACTGTGTTGTCTTCCCACTTCACATTTTAGCATAATTAATTTGATTGACATTTTACTCAATAGCCATCCCTATGACTGTTTCCCTGTTGAATGAACACTTTTACAAATACCATTTAATAGTGTTCACATGGTCCCATTTTCTTTCTTTTCTCTGTCTTTTTATCTTTCACAAAGCTCTTGGTGTATTATTTCACTCTTGGTCATTTTTATATTCAATTTTATTTCCTGTCTCACCCTACATGAATATAATTCTTATGAAAGCAAATATCATGTATTTGTTCAGTACATGATATAGGTATATAATAAATATTTGTTGAGTTAATTAATTTTAATGAATTACTTGCTGCAAATTATCCATTGACCAAAAGTGTATTTATTCATCTTCTTTATTTGACACTATTGTAAGAAATATTGTACTCAACACCTTCTTGCTTTCTCTATATTTTGAAATATTTCATTTAAGTGGATGGATATGTCAAAGAGTCTAATTTTTTAAACAAGTAACTGATTAAATTTTTTTAAATGTTGATTTCTTCATTTGTAAAATGAATATAACAATTTATACCAATGTCACTGATTAGGCTTATTGAGATGGGAAGTGTCTTGTAAATTGTACATTAATATATTCATAAAAGCACTATTATACTTTGAAAGTATTTATGAGGAGATATTCTTTTTAAGTGTGATGGTGGTTAGATAAAATTGAACTATGATACAGCAATATGGAAGAATCATCAAAGACACCATACTTCAAAAAGTCTTAATATTGCTGCCTAATAGAGTTGTTGGTGGAGCAGTGGTTCATATCACAAAGTAATTTAAAAGTCTTGTTTGAAAAAGCTCTAGTGTATTAGTATATGTCATGAGTTAATAAAAGCATTATGTAACTGATGCCACTATGTGCCCTAAGACCAAGTGTTCATAGGTGAGAGTAAAAGGCAATTGTATTATTGGGTCCCTAGGAATGGGTATAGAATTAGCATAACATAGGTAAAAAGACATATGCTTATTGAACTTTATGGTCACCAGCATGAAGTAAGACATAGAGAAATTATTTTGTACAAAGTTTTGAGAATTTGAAGGTGGGAACTAAAAGGAACTGATACATATGAGGGAATTAAAAGAGGAATTGACATGTCTAGGTAAATTAATAAGGGGTGAACAAGATGCATGGGTTTCCCATTCTTATGTGAGAGAATTCACGTGTTTGGCGACTAGGTAACTAAAGGACATTCACAGAAATGTGCATTAGGTAATTTACACCATGGAACTGGAACTCGATGATGGGATAGGCCAATCCCAAAGATCTAAAGAAGATAATTAAAGGGTTTGAAATAGAGTCTACCAGGGTAATTAAGTACTCACATTTGAAGAAATCTGAGGAAAAACTAAAAACAACAGAAATAAAGAAAAAGTAATTGGAGAAGTAGAATATGATACAATAATAAAATATCTTAGAGTAAACTCTCTCCAAGCTATGTTTGAAGGTACAGTTAACAGTCTCAAATGCTGCTGTGAACTTGAGATAGAGTAGCAAAGTGCAGAGTAAATTTTGTACTTATGACAGTAGTTCCCTCTCCTTTGGGGTTTCACTTTCCTGTGGTCTAGAATATTCTATGGGAAATTCCAAGAATAAATAATTCAAAAGTCTTAAACCACATGCTATTCTAAATAGTATGGTGGGACATGAGTTATGCCTTTCTTTAGTGTTTCCACACTGTATACACTACCTGACCATTAGCTCTTACTTA
This sequence comes from Marmota marmota marmota, assembly GCF_001458135.2. Taxonomy (NCBI): domain Eukaryota; kingdom Metazoa; phylum Chordata; class Mammalia; order Rodentia; family Sciuridae; genus Marmota; species Marmota marmota. The sequence continues at coordinate 1,977,903 of NW_026000261.1, read as the reverse complement.
AAGCTATCTTGGCTATCAGATTCATTGTTGTGGCACTGCAGTGCTTGGGTTCAAATAATCCTTATTTTATTTAATAATGGCCCTAAAGTGCAGGGGCAGTAATGCCAGAAATTTGGATATGCCAACGAGAAGTACTGAAATATTTCCTTTAAGTAAAAAGGTGAAAGTTCTTCACTTAGTAAAGAAAGAATGAAATCATATGCCAATGTTGCTAAGATCTATGGCAATAACAAATTATCTTCTGTGAAATTTTGAAGAAGAAAAAAAGAAATCCATGCTAGTTTTGCTGTTGGACCAAAAACTGCAAAGGCTACAACTACAATGTGTAAATGCTGAATTTACAATTTCAATTTTAAGTATGTACATAGGAGAAAACAGTAAATATAGGGTTTGGTATTATCTGTGGCTTAAGGTATCCACTGGGGGTCTTGGAATGTGTCTCCCAAGTATAATACTATAATAACCCTTAACAAAGTAGTTTTGAAAAAGTGGGAAAAATGATTTTATGTAATTTAGAAGTGAAAGAGTTGTGAAATAAAGATAAGTAATGTTGTTAATTCCTATAAAAATAGTTAACTCATTCATGCATTTATTTAACAGATATCTGTTCACTCTATGTCATGCATAGTACTGCCTTCTGGGCACATGCAGTACCTACACTTATTTGGAGACACAAATTTTCACCAAATATTTTATACATATAATTTGAATTATAAAACTTTGATAAGTGGCATGAGTAAAGAATGTTTGGTCACCTGAGAATGTCAGGTATGGAGATCTGAACTAGGCTTGAAATTACACTGCGTGGAGGTGGTAATAGATTTAACTTTTAAATAAAATTGGAAAACATTCATATTCAAGGGGAAGGGAAAAGGAACTACTGCACTATGTGTGGAAGCATGTGTGTTTATGTGTTCATGTGTGTAGATAATGTCTTGGGAGGAGGGGAATGATTTGACTGTTTAGAAAGGGCCTCAGAGAGTGACTATACTTGATGAGATTTTCACAGTTTTAGAATCAGACACTCAATTTGATCAATTTACTAGAGAGGACTCGACTCTTGGAGATTGCTAGTTAAACTCCTAAGAATGTGATTTTTTAAAAGCAAAAAAGATCAATATATTTGTTAACACTAAGCAATAAAATTGCCAAGTGGAGCATAGGACTTATATTGACTAAATCTTATATTGCCTGCTCAGTTGCTTATTGAGAGATTATTACAGTAATTTCAAGACAGAGTGTTCAAGTTAGAATTTCACATTATGACCAAGTGCAATGACGCACTCCTGTAAATCCCAGTGGCTCAAAGACTGGAGGCAGGAAGATTACAAGTTCAAAGCCAACCTCAGCAACCTAGCAAGGCCATGAGCAACTTAGTGAGACCCTGTCTCAAAATAAAAAATAAAAAGGGCTGGGAATGTAGCTCACTGGTTAAGCATTCTTGGGTTCAATTCTCAATATTAAAAAAAGAATTCTCTATTATGAAAATAAACTTCTGAAGGAGGTGGAAAGAATAAGAAAGAAAACATAAGCAGCTATTTGGGATGCTAAGGCAGTAGGATTCCTTAAACCCAGGAGCTTGGATCCAGCCTGAACAACATAGCAAGACCCTCTCTCTAAAAATAAAGCAAAAAAAAAAAAAAACAAGAAAGAATTTTGTGAAGAGGTTAATACTACAATTAGTTACACAGCAATTTGATAAATAGAAATTTATTTCTAGTGCTAGATAAAAGTGAATATGAAATTCAGAAAGATAAGCACATTAGGAAATGTTTTTCCAGGGCAATAATTGAATATCACTTAGATAATACCAGGGTATTTGAGACAGATTTAAATTTCTATAGTCTTACTCAATTATGAATATTCACATATTGGCACACATTTATATTGTTATGCATTTACTCTCATACATGCATCCCTACAGAATGGCCACAGAAGAACAGTTCTTAATCTTTGATCTGAATACTTTTAGTTTCCTGTTCCCCACAACTTTTAGAAACTATTCTACAGCATCAAGACCTAGCTGGGGGCTGGGGTTGTAGCTCAGTGGTAGAGTACTTGCCTAGCACTTGTGAGGCGCTGGGTTCGATCCTCAGCACCACATATAAATGAACAATATAAAGGTATTTTTTTAAAAAGACCTAAGTGGGACAGAAACAAGTGAACTTAAAATTATAAGAAACTCTTACATCTATTTTCTACTTTAACTTGAGAGATTTCACCATTTCCCCCTCTTTTCTGAATAGAGTCAGAACAGGTAGGTGTACCAGAAGTCAAATTCAATCTACTACTTTTTTTTTTTTTTTACCATTTGTTAAACTTCCCCAAACATGTGTCCAACAGGTATCATGTTCACATAGAATGCTAAGCCCTCTAAAACATGTCATATGAGTAGCAGATTCCATTTGAAGAGTCTATTTTCCTAGCTGAACTTACTTCACTGTGTATTCTATAGTCAATCAAGGGTTTCTGAGTTTCTTTAGGCTTTGAGAGCATACTTAGCCCTTTATTCTAGCAAAGATTTGGAGACAAGCTTATTACTCTATCAGAGATAATATTGAAAATGTTTTTAAAAAACTGAAAGAAAATCTGTACAAAAATTGATTTGATGATAGAATCTTTATTTTCTCATATGTTAACCTTGCCTATGCTAAATGCAAGACACAAATAATAGAAATAGAGGGAAATATGAGCAAATCTCATTAAAAAGGTTGGTGGGATCCCCCAGAAGACGTTTTCTACTCCCAAATTCATGAGTGAACAGACGAAGCATGAATACTAATTTAGTTCTACGGATGATCTAATCCCTACAGATCCCACTTTAGTCTCTGATCTTTCATTATCAAATTTCAGGATTAATTTTTTATTCTAATTCAGAAAATTATCTCCACTTAGTTTCAAACTGCCTTGATCTAACGTTTGGTGTACCAGTTTTTTCTCTTTTATAAAAGTACCAGTATCATGCAAGTTTTATCACAGATTACTGTTTTGGCAAATCAAACAAAAATAAAAAGCAGTGTCCCTCAAAATGTACTCCACAAACCTTGTAGGAGACATGATTATTTTGTGCTTTGTTGACATCACCTTGAATCTCTCTTTACTCTAATTTGAATGTACATTTGTTTATAAGAACCTGCAGGCAAAACTTCTCTGAGAGACTGATTAAATTATTGGAGCCAACATACTCAGACATATACATGCAAAACCATTAATACCTGGGAATTAACATCTTAGCCTGTGACTGACAATGGAGACAGGGTATGAAAACCTGGTTTTCTTGACTGAAGTTGGGACAGACACTGAAGTTGAAATTTATCCTTCCAGAGCTTTCCATGGAATCCGACTAAATCTGGTACTTTGCCTGGAGGTTCCCTTATGTTTAGCTTTTTCCCTTTTTCTCTATTGTTTTCCATTTATTTTATTTTCTCCTGAAAGCATCTTCTGAATAAGTAAATTCTTATCTTAAATATACTTTTGAGGACTATAACCTAAGATATACCCTCATATCAGAGTCAACTGTGATGTTTCTTATAATTGTTCATTCCTGGCCCAATCCCAAAGAGTAATATTTGCACTCTAAACAAAACACTTGTGGTTCTAAACCTAGATTTCTTTTCTGATAATATTTTTAACAGATACATAGAAACTCCAAAATTGAACATGTTTATAGGGTGTGTACATGTAACAAAATGCAACATTTTGTTACATGTACACACTGTGAAGTTTCAATTGTGATAAACATATCTGCCTTCTCAAACATTGAATGGTGAAAACATTCAAAATTCTTCTAGCTTTTTGAAACACAACTGCAATAGCACATCAGATCTTATTTCTCCTATCTAGCTATAACTTAGAAATGTCGCCCCATCCTACTCTCGCCTTCCAGATTTCTATCTTTGTCCATTTTGTGTTGTTATAGTGGAATAACTGAGGATGAATGATTTAAAAATAATAGAAATTTATTTCTCACAGTTCTGGAGGCTGGGAAGTTCCAGATCAAGGTGCTGGAATCTTGTGAGGGCCTTCTTAATGAAATCTTCACATGTTAGGTTTTGTTGATTTTCTCTATTAATAGCCTATTTTCAATTTCATTAATTTTTGTATTAATAAATTTTTCATTAGTTTAACAAAATACCTGAGGCAGGTTAACTTCATAAAGAAAACAGCTGTATTGAACTGGAACTTTTGGAGGCTTAAAGTCCAAACAACATGGATCAGGCTTGTGTGAGGGCATCCCTTCACTGGGTCACCTCATGGTGGATGGCAATGAGAGTGAGGATGATCACATCTTAAAACAGGAAGCCAGAGACACTGAGCTCCCACAGTCTTTCTGAGGGCATTTCCCCAATGACCTAAGAACCTTCCAATAGGCTCCACCTCTTAAAGGTCCACCACCTCCCACCACAACAGTAAGGAACTGATCTTCTAACACATGAACCTTGGAGGACAAACAATATCCAAACCATAGTAGATTTCTACTCTGATTCTAATGGCTTTTCTTCTGGTTGCTTTAGGTTTAAATTTTTCTTTTTATAAAGCAAAAGCTCAGATTACTGACTTTAGAACTTTTTCTTTTCTAATGTATGTATTTAATGTTATGAATTTCCCTCCAAACCTTGCTTTTGCTCTATCCCACAAGTTTTGATAAGCTGTATTTTAATTTTATTTATTTCACAGTATTATTAAATTTCTTCTCAGACTTATTTAAATCCATGTGTCAATTATAAGTGTGTTGTTTATTCTTCAAATATTTGGAGATTATCTGGCTCTTACTATTATTGATTTCTAGTTTAATCATCTCACAGTATGTGAAAATACTTTCAAAACTTTTCTCCCTCCTGTCCTATGTTTCATTGTTGTCATTCATTTCACTTACTCATGTGCTGTAATTATTCAACATATTATTATCTTCATCATGTTAGATAAATAGTTATGTTTTTTATCAATGAAAAATAACAAAAAGAAAATGTGTTATTTTGTCTTTGTTATTTCTCTAATGTTTTTTTCTTTTCCTGTGGGGTTCCATGATTCTTATCTAGATTATTTTCATTCTGCCTGCAGAAAAAAATGTTAATATCCCTTCCAAGTGAATTTCCTTTTTTACAGCAAAAAAAAAAAAAAAGACTTTATTTTTTAGAACAGTTACAGGTTCTAAGCAAAACTGAATGGGAAGTACAGAGTTCTATGTATCTCAGCCTCCAAATCCACAACTTCTGTCATTATCAACATCCCTGCTAGAGAGGTACAATGATTACAACTGATAAGCTGATTATGACACATTACCATTATTCAAAATCCATAATTAACATTAGAGTTCACTCTTGTTTCATGCAGTCTATAGGTTTTAGCAAATGCATACTGACACACATCTCCCATCATAGTATAATATGGAATAGTTTCACTACCCTTAAAACCCTCTGTGTTTTTCTATTCATCTCTAACCCCTGTCAATCATTGTTCTTTGTACTGTCTCCATAGTTTTAATTTTTTTCCAGAATGTTATGTAGTTGGAACCATACAGAATGTAACGTTTTAAATTTGGCTGCTTTCACGTAGTGATGTACATTTAAGATTCCTCCATATATTTTTATGGCTTGATAGATTTTTTTCTGTTTGTTTTTTTGCTTGGTTTGCTTTGGTGCTGAATGCTATTTCATTGTCTGCATACACCATAGTTTACATATCTTTTTGATTGCTTCCAAGTTTGGGCAATTATGAATAAAGCTGCTACAGATATCTGTGTGTCAGTTTTTAAATGGATATAACTTTTCAGCTCATTTTGGTAAATATCAAGGAGTATGACTGCTGTATCATATGATAAAAGTATATTTAGTTGTGTGAAAAATTGCCAAACTGGTTTCCAAAATGACTATCAGTTTTGCATTCCTACCAGCCATGAATATGAGTTCTTTTTTCTCCACATCTTCATCACAATTTGGTGTTAATAGTATTTTAATGTTTTGCTATCCTGGTAGATATTTAGCTGTTTTCTTTCACTTTTGAAAGTCAATTTCATTAGAGATAGAATTTGGGGGTTTTGTGGTTTTTCCTTCAATACTAAATGTTTCACTCTACTCATTTTCATAATTTGGGATGAGAAGTCTATTAAAATTCTCATTTATTTTTTTCCTGTATGGATAAGTTGAATAGCACACTCCCCTGCCTTCCTTAAATGTTTTATCTTTGTCTTTGGATTTTTAAAATTTGAATATAATATATCTATGTATACTTATGTGTGTGGGGGGTTGTATGTATTGTTTGGTATTCCCTGAACTTTCTGGGCCTATGGTTCACTTGGTGTCATTAATTTTATAACGTTCTAAGCAATTTATCTTATTACATTTTAAATATGCATATTTTTATTTAGTCCTTCAGTTCATGTACATTCTGTGCTCTAATTTCAATATTTTTTCTTTGCATTTAATTTATAGAAGTGTCTATGCATTTATATTTTATTTGTTCTAATTAGTCATAAGTGACAGTAGAATGTGATTTGACACATCATACATAAATGTATGTTGTACATGTTGTAGAGTTACATGTAATCACATATGCACCTAGGGTAATAATGTCTGATTCACTCTAAAATTCCTACCCCCGTGACCCCTCCTATCCCTTCCCTCCCCTCTGTCTAGTCCAAAATACCTCTATTCCCTTCTCCCCCCCCCACCTCCACTTATTGTGAATTAGCATCCACATATCAAAGAAAACATTTGGCCTTTGATTCTTTGGGGTTAAGTTATTTTGCTTAGCATGATAGTCTCCAGTTCCATCCATTTACTGGCAAATGCCATAATTTCATTCTTCTTTAAGACTTAGTAACTTTCCACTGTGTATATATACCATGTTTTCTTTATCCATTCATCTGTTGAAGGGAACCTAGGTTGGTTCCATAGTTTAGTTACTGTGAATTGAGCTGCTATAAACATTGATGTGGCTGCATCTCTGTAGTGTGCTGATTCTAAGTCCTTTGGATATAAACCAAGGAGGGGGATAATTGAGAATTTGGTTCCATTCTAAGTTTTCTGAGGAATCTTCATACTGTTTCCCATAGTGGTTATACCAATTTGCAGTCCCACCAGCAATGTATGAATATACCTTTTACCCACAACCTCACTAACATTTATTATTGCTTGTATTCCTGATGATTGCCATTCTGTGAGATGTGGGTCAGTGTTTAAACATAGTGATATGGAATCTCGGTGTAGTTTTGATTTTCTATTCATTTATCTTTAACACAATGCTTCTCTCCTTGCCTTGTCCAATCTACTGATGTGCCACCAAAGACTTTCTTCATTTGTGTTTTAATGTTTTTGACTTCTAGTATTCATGTTAGATTTTCTCTTAGAGTTCTCACTTCTCTGATTCCAATACTTATCTGTTCTTGCAAGATATATATTTACTAGAGCCCTTATCTACCTATAAGGGAAACTAATAAATTGAGTCTTTTATTCTGTGTGTGTGTGTGTGTGTGTGTTGAAATCCCAATTAAAACCATAGTTCAGTTACTAAGCAAAGATAGAATATATATTGAGTTAACAAATAAGAAACCCTGTCCACCAGGTTCAAAACTGATAGTATTTGAAAGCTAAAAGCAATTTTACTTAGAGTTATTCCTCCAAAACAAAAATTAAAAAAGAAAACACAACCACTGAAATTTACTTTGTTTTTATTGCCCAGAGAGGTAAAGCTTTGCAGTAAAAACAAATCATTGTTAAAAAACAAATTTCCAATCAGGTCTTACTTTGAATTTCTGAGAATGAAATAAATATATATATAATGGCTCACTTCAACACACTGATTTGATTATTAGGCAAGTACAGATAAACAGAATTTCTAGGTTTTTGAAATAAAGAGAAGAAGAGCATTTAGGCCTCCTGTTTACTACTAGAGAATTTTGAGTTAGGGAAAATTGAGACCATAGGGGGAAAAATCACATTTCTGCTTGGGCATTTTATTTTCATATTCCATTCAATTATAGCAATTATAAAAAATAGTGTGTTTCCTTTTTATCACCAAAAGGTCCAGAAATTACCACTAGACAGTTGTTATCTAATTATTTAATTCAGTCAGAGAGGTGATAGTGTCTCAGGTCTCTGCTGAGATTTATTACTCCCAAATTGGTGAATTCTTCCACTAAATGTTGAAGGTTAATTATATAAAAAAAATTCTAAAACACAACTCACTAGGTAGGTTCAATTCCTAAATGTTTATCTAATTATCCAAGTGATACTATTTTACATAAAACTGCATAGTTATGGGTATTAAACTTATACTACTATATTTTATTTAAGAGAGGTGAACAGGTTTTTTATTTAAAAGGTTTTTTTATTGTAAACCTTCCTAACAGAGATTTTGGCTAGTTTCTATGTTTTGAAACTATTCAGTGCTTTGAAACTGAGGGGAAAAAGGAGAGAAACCTTCCCAGAATGCAAAGAATCACATTTTAATGATAGTAAAAATTTAAATAATGTCTATTTCTATGGTTTAAAAAAAGAGTTAATGATTGAAATGGATGAGCCACTGGAATTCACTTGTTTAAAGTGTTTATAATGGTTTTATGTACTGTATTGTGGGGAATATTACCAAATAAAATACAAACTGATTTATATTTTTCTGAAATTGCAAGAGATTCCATTCAATCAATTCCTTACATGACATTTATACATCATTGTGATGTTTGAAATTTAGTATGACGTCCCTGAGGTCCTATAACTGGATTATGAGGTGCCTTCTCAGTAATTAAAGAATATAAATTGTGTTCAGTGTTGCCTTACCGTGGAATGTCATTTTGTTGAAAAGGGGTAATCCATATCAAGTATATATGGTAATTGTCAGCTAAATAGAAGAGCAAATGAACTGAATCATCCAATTAGGCATTCAGACAAATGAAGATATATTTGGGTCAAATAAAGGTACTCGGCTCACTTTCAAGAATCACTTAGAAGGAGTTGACTCACTATGGTGTAAATGAGCATTTAATACTTTTAGAGGTGCCCCCTGGGTTGATATCCCAGCTATCTCAGCAAGGTGCTATTTTTCTATTGCTTGACTCCTGTGACTCAAGTCTATCAGGAATAATTTACCCTGAATTTGCAGAATATCTTATTATCATATATATTAAAACAAGAATAAAATTGAAGTTAACATTTTAATTTCCCTCAAGTTATTATCTTGTTGTCTTAAGCATCTGTCAGTCCCTGTAAAGTGAGAATAAAAATGTTAACTCTTTTAAAATCTATCTAGGACAAAAGTAAAGATAAATAATACTTCTTTACATTCAGCTTTTAGGTTATTTTCCCAAGTTCTAAATAAATAAACAAAAACTAAATGAAACCGAGCTTACAGTTGTGATTTCAAGTGCAAAATAATTTGTAAAAACAGTTGCCATGTCACAAAAAAAATACAGTTTAAGAAATCATCTCCTTCCATTTTCCCCAGAACTAATAGATTGTCATAGTGATTATTTTTATGATTGATTTTATTAAGTTATTTTACCAGTCTAATCAATCAAGCCTTCAGATTCACAGTAGCTTTAAAAATAAGCATGTTTTTATAGCCTACATAAAAGATCTTATAACCCTGATTTGATCTGGGAAGAATATATCTATTTTTTTTCAAATTATTTTCTACATGGACTAAATTTTGTAATAGTATTTGGAGATGGGGCTTTGGAAGAGTAATTAAGTTAAAATGAGGTCATAAGGGTGTGGTTCCCATTATGATATTAGCGGCTTCATAAGAAAAGATCAGAGAGCTGTCTGTTTCTCTGTGTCCCTCTCTGTCTCTCTCCTTCATTCCTGTTTTCCCTGTGTCTCCTTTTCTCCATCTATGTGTAGGCATAGCAAGGTGATTGCCCTCCTCAAGCTAGCCTAATCAATTGGCACCTTGATCTTCAACAAAGCCTCCAGAACTTTAAGAAACAAATATGTGTTATTGAAGCCCCCCAGCTGGTGTTATTTGTCATAGAAGCCTGAGCAGACTAAGACACTTTTAAAATTTTCTTATGATGCAAAACATGCTAATTTACTCATTTATTGATTTCATAATCAATTCATTCTTGGAAAATGTAGGTGTTACTGGGAATAAGAAATAAGCTACAATAAGCTGAAAATAATTCTCACCCTTTTGGAGTTAGAAAATAACAGGAGTGATGTGCAATAACAACAAACCTAATATGAGAAGTAGAGGATTCTATGCATACATCTAAGAGTGACACCTAACTTGAAATGCACTTTGTACATGAATCCATTCTTCTACCTAGCAAGGTAGAAAGTCCAAATGACTTATTATTATTAATTTTTGGATAAAGAAGAATGGTGCTTAGTATTTGGAATTAAATTTGTGGTGGTATTAAATGGTAGTATGTCCAAATTATTTAGGGATCCCTAAATCCTGCCTCTGTCCCAGATCATACTCAGAAGTTCATCAGAAAGCTATATGTACCCTTGTAAATTATAAATAATATGTAAAATACCATTCTATTATTATCCAGGCCAATATAAACTGAAATGCACACGTCTCTCATAAGACTGAGGAAGAGAAAACCATACTAGACCTCAACCCAAATCGTAAATTTATAAACAGCCTTTCACTAAACCCAAAGTAATAAGAAAGCCTAAATTCCCAAGAATCCATACGAGAAAACATTCTAGAGTATTAACTTCCCAATCTTGCCCTATATAAAAAGAGGAAGAAGGATGAAGCAGTTCATGACCTTTTATCACAAAGTTACTGTTCACTAATTTATTTCCTAGTATATGACAAATCAGATTATTTTTCTATCCTCTTTGGTTTTGGGAGGGGCTAGGAAACAGGTACAGACAAAAGTGGACAGGGAAGCAATCAAAGGAGTAAGAGGCTTTTCTTTTTTCTGATTCTCCCACTTCTTTTTCTTATTTAAGCCATAAAACCCATGATATGGTTGTTCTTATCTGGAAAACATGCACAAAATATCGAAATCCCACTGTCTTTGAAAATTGCCTTGCAATTTTCCACAGGTATATATACTAGTCTAGCTAATTTTTCTCTAAAGTTTCAGAGATAGTCAGGATGGAAAATTAATTTACTTTAAGGATTCCCTATTCCTGAAGCTGAATATCTACTTGTGTTTGGGAGTGTCCCCCACAGGCTCATGTGTTGAAGGTCTGGTCCCCAGCTTGTGGCACTATTGGGAGTGCTGGAAACTTTAGGGGCCTAGTAGAAGAGTTGGGCACTGAAGATATGCCTTTAAAGAGTTTATTTTGTTCCCAATCTCTTCTTTTCTCCCTCCCTCTCCCTCTCTACCCCACCTCTTACCCTCTCTGTTTCCTGGCTGCCATGAGATAAGCAACTTCCTCTCCTCAGCCACATGCTCCTGCAGCCATGAATATTCTGCTTTGCCTCAATAGAGCCAGCCAATCTTAGACTGAAATCTCTGAAACTGAGCTAAAATAAATCTTTCTTCCTTTAAGATTTTTATCTCCAGTATCTTATCACAGTGCTGGAAAGCTAACACAACTTCTTCCTCTTTAATCCAACTAACAATATGTAAAGCTCTACTGTCCCACCTAATTTTTCAGAAAGGTTTAGACAATGAATACTAGATTGTAGAAAAGCATATGTCAATGGCTGATTATAGGCCATCAGTAAGATGACACCTGCGCAAAACTGTTCACTATAGGCATGGCTGGAATCAGGGTGGAAGATGAAATTATATGAACTGACATATAAGAGATACCAAACACTATTATGCCCTCCGTTCAGTTGAATTTGTCTTGAAGTTGGTGGCCATTCACAATTATTATACAAGTCTTGATACTGGAAGATTAGTGATACAACCTTCAGTCTTTGTTTGCTGTTACTAATTCTGAGGACACAATTGATATCCATCCTCCCTCTTCTACTCTCCCATTTTACATTGCAATTAACAGTGAATAAGAGTGCATTTTCCAAACTCTGATTAATAGATATTATTACTAAAAACACAATTGTCAATACCAAGTGAAAAATGGATCTTGTTCCTTTCATTTTGCTATTTAATTCCCAGGAAATTTAAGGAAATGCTTACAATGTCCTTTTCCATTTTTCCTTTTGTGAAGACTATATTCTTTTCCTTTTTCTATTATTCTGTTAAGAATTCTCCAATTTATATTAATTTAAAGTACTTTAAAATAATTAATAAATTATACATAAGTCCAGAAAATGTGAATGAACCTTAGGAAACAGATTTGAGGCAGTGGCACTCTTCTAGTACCTTTAAAATTATACTGGGGAGGTTGTTACATATTTCTCTCTACTACTTGTAAAACAGACTCTTAAAATGAAGAATTCTGAAGTATTAAACTTGACTTATAAACCAGGGTTGTGTTGAGTTGGTCATCCTTCCCTATAAAAACTAAAAGAAGGATGTATTAATATATAGTCTATTGATATTTCAGGACTAAAATGTAATTAATTACTTGAAAATATTTTTCTGGTTCTGTTTAGATAATAAAATCAAGGCATTTGAATGGGATATGCTCATGCACATTACTCTAATTTTCCCCACCGATTATCACCAAGGTAGGGTGTCAATTGAGTTTGCAGGTTTATCAGTCAATTGCAGCACTGTTTACATTATGTGGGCTTCCTTAAAATCCATGTCATGGAACCAATTTAATTTTCTGCTCAAGAGTGCTGTTTAATTTATATTCAATGTGTTCTGTTGTTTGAGATTTAGGCTCTTTCAGAAAATATTTTTAGCAGAACAGTTCCTGAGGCAGGTTATAAATTCTAAGTTCCAGAATATCAGTGAAAAAATTTAGACAAGTGCCTGTTCATTAATTAAGCCCACTACATAAATTGGTTCTTGAGTGGAAGTTACAGAAAGGCAATTTTTGGTTCAAAACAAAGACAGGAATTTAATCATTTTAATTGCTTAAAATTGGAAAACACTACTTCAAAAGCTTGTGAGTTCTCAGTCACTATCAGTGTTAAATGTCCAGACTACATTGTTTTAGAGGTAAGTCCTACTAGGAGCAAGAGATTGATCTAAGTTGGCATCTACATAAGGGTGGCCTAGGTGCTGCCATATTAACAAACAATTCTGAAATTGATTTAGGACAACAGAAGTTTTTTCACATGCTTAAAGCCCAAGGAAGGTTGGCAGGGATGCACAATCAGCTCTGCTTACCTTTGTTATTTTGGGACTCAGGTTGATGGATACTTCATCTTGGCAGAAGCTTCCATTATCACTAGAGTACTGGGAAAGGAAGGTGGTCAGTCACCCATTGGACTTTAAAAGTTTCTCCTGTGCCAAGCAGAGTGGCACATGCCTGTAATCCCAGCAACTCAGGAGACTGAGGCAGGAGGATGGCAAGTTCAAGGTCAGCCTGAGTAACTCAGAAAGTTTCTATCTCAAAATAAAAAAAATAAAAATAAAAAGGGCTAAGGATGTAGCTCAGTGGTAGAGTGTCTCCGGGTTCAATCCCCAGTACCACACACACACACACAAATTACTTTTAAGAATTTTTAAACATGGCTTCCCCTATAAGTGACACTCTGTTTTATTAGTCAAATGAAAATACATTGTCTAACTTCAATAGCCATTGGTAGTACCATCCTACAATGCCTATATAGAAAACCAGATTCATCAGCAGCTCTAAGGGCAAACACAGTTTCCAACTATTTTTCATTTCTAGAACTATTTTGCATCCAAGTATCAGAAAGCCAATTTGTAGATAAAGAAGTAAATCCCTTCAAGGACAGCAGAAGTGCAACTTTTCTGCATTATTTGTCTCTATTTAAAGATTGCATGAAAGCAAATGGTGAGTACAGCAAAAAAGAAAAACGAATTGCTAGTGTCTATTATTATTTATTACATCTACACGAATATCACCTCTTTCAAGAAGGGATGTAGAGAAATGAACCATATATAGAAACTTAGAAAAATATTTCAGAAAAAATAAAGGACAGCACTGTAAACTACTAGCAAATATAATATTTCAGAAAATAGTTTGTTTCCTTATATGGTAATAGAAATCATGAATTTGATGTAAAAGAAGAAATACAAAAAGCTGGAATACACTGACTTGAAAAACAAGTTATGTGGATGGGGGGCCTGGGGTTTGACTCAGTGGGAGGGTGCTTGCACATGTTAGGCTTTGGATTTGATCATCAGCACCACATAAAAATAAACAAACAAAATAAAGATTTTTTTTTTAAATGATGTATAAGAGTAGCAGAAAAGAATGGAGCCCTGACCACTTTCTAGAGAACCACTCAAAATATTTTTATAATCTGTTCATTTCTATATTTACTGTAACCATTAAAGTCCAAGCCACCATAATCTTTAGTTTGAACTACTTTAATAGTCTCCTAAAATTAGTTTCCCTGTTTTCTTTTACTACCTGTTGTGGTTAAATGTGAGGTATCCCCAAAAAGCTCATGTGTGAGACAATATAAGAAGGTTCAGAGGAGAAATGTTTGGATTATGAGAGTCTTAACCCAATCAGTGAATCAATTCCCTGATAGGGGTTAACTGAAGGCTGGTAGGGAGTGGCTGGAGGAGGTGGGCATTGGGGGCATAGATTTGTGGTATACATTTTGTATCTGTCAAGTGGAGTCTCTTTCTTTGCTTGTGATCACCATGTGAGCTGCTTCTCTCTGTCACACTTTTCCACCATGGTGCCTGTCTCACCTTAAGCATGGAACAATGGAGCTTGCTGCCTATGGATTGAAATCTATGAAACCATGAACCTCCAAGTCAACTTTACCTCCTCTAAAATTGTTCTGTTAGGGTCTTTTAGTTGCAGAAGTGAAATAGCTGACTAAAACACTACCCCACCTAATCTTATTTCCAAATTCCAAATATATTGATATTTTTAAAATGCAAAACTTATTTTATCATTTCTGAACACACTGTGAGGCTTCCAACTGCATTTTGGAAACACGTTCATGAATATGCCCACCTACACAAATGAGCTCATGCACACATTCTTTATCATGGCCTATAAGGGACTAGATGTTATGACCTTTACCTACTTCTCCAACCCCATCCCATGTGAAAGGGGAATATACTTTACCAAACGAAATTATGGTGTTTCAGAGGAGATTAAAACATGTCTTCTAGAGGGACATCTTGAGGACAAGTCGCTAGTACCTGATTCATGTCTCAAAAATCAGAGGTGGAAGATAGGATCAGGCATGTAGGTAGTGGAACAAAAAAGACACAACTGTTTAGAAATAGCCTACACCTTCAGAGGTTGGCTGTATAGAGACAGGTGTGTGCTTCCCATGTTTCCTATTTGAATAGTTGTGAATCCCACAGAAGAAAGCTCAACTTGGGTAATCCCAAGGGAAATACCTATAGAGGCAAGTGACTCAAAGTGTGAAGCTAATATATTTCTCCTCCCATTGATTGCTTTTATTATTTAAAAAGAAATCAATTTCAGGTGTTTTCTTATGAGAAGTCTACTTGTGGTGTTTTGTTTTTTTGTTGTTGAGGCTTTTTATTTTCTCTTTCTTTTTTTTATATTTGTCCTGTTTGAACTTTATACTACATCTTGAATCTTTAGCTTGATCTTACCATCAGCTTTGGAAAATTCTCAGCCTTTGTCTGTGCAAGTATTGATTCTACATCATTTTTTGATTCCTCCCCTTTTGTGATGCCAATTTCATGTCCATCAGAATTCTTCCTCATGTCCCATAGATTTCCTGTTTTCTTTTCACTCATTTTGGCTCAGTGCTTCAGTGTAACTTCTCCTTAGTCCTTACCCTTATTTCGATTTATTTCTTCTGTCTTCATCTCCAGTGCTGTTAAACTCACCCATTAATTCTCAGGTTTAACTATTATATTTATATTATATATTATATGTATTATATTATATTCATGCTAGAATTCCTACTTGGTTATTTTCTAGTTTTCTGATGTATTCTTCACGTTGTCATAGAATTTCTTAAACTTATTAATCAGTTTTAAAGGTTTATGTCTAACAAGTAAATATCTAGATTATACTTGAGTTATTTATATTGCTTATTTTTCTTGATTTTCACTAAATTGTTAACCTTCGGCATGCCTTCTATGTTTTGATTGTTGACTATTTTGTATATAAAAAAATTGAGATTATTTGAACCCTATATATTGCTACACTCCAAGGACAATTTAATTTTGCTTCTGGCAAGCAGTTAAGCTCAAAGCAGATTATTTTATTCCAAGTTTAACTGATTTGAAGTTGGGCTTTACTTTTTGTGAGGACTGGCCTATTTCAAGTTCACCCTTACCCTTCAGGGTCCCAAAGTAGGGCTCCAGGTGTTTAATAGGACTTTTCCTTCTTGTTAAGTTTCAACATCCAATTTTTCTCCTTCAGATTTGAGATTCTATAAACAGCTCTCTTATCTTTTTAGTCACTGCCTGTGAACAGATAGATGTTTTGAGAAGAAAAATTATGCTAAATGAGTCTCACCTTCTGGGTTTTGCTTATCTTAGAGATCCTATCTCTACAACTACATAACATCTTGGTACATTTCACTGCATTCAAACAGATGCTATTTTATATGCTATTCAGATTTTCTAGTTTTCTCAGAAAAATTATTGGTCCAAAACAAAATAGTCCACCACAATTAGAAAGAATAAAAGTGCTATAAATGTCCCATCTCTAATAGTCTAGTTGGTTTAGTAATTAAATTTATCTTGATACTATTTATAAATATTTGTATAACACATGTAAGAAAATAATTTTTGTGATACGTAGTGATACACAATTACTTTAGCATGTAAATTTCCTCTCAAAATTAATTTGCCATAATTGTTTATTATAGATTAATTCAACACTAAATAGTTTCAGAAATCTGTGTTGTGAATACAAACATTAATTTGTTTCAACTATGATACTATGAGAAAAATATCTTGTTCATAAATTTTGACCACTAAAAATAATACTTTTTTCTTTGTTTTATTCTGCAGCTCTGAGAATCAATTGAAACTGCTTTAGTGCCTCTTTACATTAAGATCTATTGCTTGTTTATCACTATTTAGATAACAAGTGTTATGGGTTGATTTGTTGAGGTATTGATAGGTTTAGCATTCCAAAAATATTTACTGAGCATCAGCTTTGTATCAGAAACATTGCTGGGATACCATGTATAAAGAAGAGAGTGAGAGCAGCAAATTTATGGTTTGGGTATGAGATGTCTCCTCAAAGCTCCAGTGTTAATGCAGGAATATTTACAGATAAAATGAACTGTAATATAACCAGTCCATCTTTGTTTGACTGGACTGCCTGGGTTGTAGCTGTAGGCAGGTGGGGTGTGGCTGGAGGAGATGGATCACTGGCGGCATGCCCTGGAAGGGTACATCTGTGGTCCTTTCCCCTCCCTCCCTGCTTTACTGACCCTGCCATGATCTGAGCATATTTCTTCTACTGGGCTGGTCCCTCATTCTCACCTTGGGCCCAGAACAATGCAGTTGGTTTTCCACATACTAAGATCTTTGACAGTGTGAGCCCTAAAGAATATTTTCCCCTTGTAAGTTGTTCTTATGGGGTACTTTGTTCACAGTAGCACAAACATTAACTAAAACAGCAAAGAACAAAAATATAATAAAGTAATATCATAATTGAGGAATGCTCATAGAGTAAAAGGTGCAAAGAAAAGAAGCTAAATTGTGCCTAGAGATGTCAAGGAAGCATTCTTTAAACTGAGCAATAAATCTAAATCTAAACAAAGATTTCATACCCCTCGAAATTAAATCAAAATGGATTACAGTACTAAATGCAAAATGCAAAAGTATAAATCTTTTAGAGCTGAGATAAAATAGGAGAAAATGTAGATGATCTTGGATTTGGAGGTTACTTTTTAGATACAACATCAAAGGCAGGATCAATGAAAGAAGTAATCAATAATTTGGACTTCAATTAAAATTTAAAATTTTCTTCTCTACAAAAATACTATAAAGAGAATGAAAAGACAAGAATCAGACTGAAAGAAAATATCTGCAAAAGACTTATCTGATAAAGAATGGACTGTTGGCTAAAATATACAAAGAAACTGTGAAACTCAACAATCAGGGAATAAACAGTCTGATTTTAAAATGGGCCAAAGGTCTTAAAAGACAACTCACCAAAGAAGATACATAGATGGAAAAAGACTATATCAAGAAATGATACACATAATATATCATCAGGGAAATGCAAAGTAAACAATAATGAGATACCACTACATATCTATTCAAATGATCAAAATTCAGAACACTGACAACACTGATTGCTGGCAAGGATGTGGAGCAACAAGAACTCTCAATTCATTGCTGGTGGGAATGCAAAAACATAAGAAACATACAGAAAATTCAATTCCATATTATTATTAATTAAAAGAAGCCAAACTAAAAAAGTTTACATACTGTAAGAGTTCAATTTTATGGCATTCTGTTGAAATTATGGAGACAGTTAAACTTCAGTGTTGGGCAGGGGTTTTGGGGAAAGGATGAATAGGAAAAGCACAGAAGATTTTTAGGGCAATGAAACTATTCTGTACAATACCATAATGGTGGATACATGTCATATGTTTGTCATGACATCAAATCTATACCACCAAGAGTGAACCCTAATGTAAACTATGGGCTTTGGGAGGTATGTGTTAATGGAGGTTCATCAGTTGTAACAAATATAACACTAGGGTGGTGGGTGTTGTTAATGGTAACACTTCATGTGGGTGGCAAAGAGGATATATGGGGATATGGGAGGTGGCTGTACCTTCTATTCAGTTTTCTGTGAACCTATAACTGTTCAAAATAATTATTAGAGGAGAGCTGGTGATATAGACAGTGGTAGAGCACTTGCCTAGCATGTGTGAGGCCCTGGATTTGATCCTCAGTACCAAAAAATAAATAAAGGTTTATCATGTGATAAAGGCCCAGAGCTACAGAGAAAATATTGACAATGAGGAATTCTGATTAATTCTTTATAACTGGAGCTTGAGGATGGGATAGTGATGGTAGCAGTGAGCAGAAAGTTCTTGAGAAGGGAGGCCAGATAGAAAAGCATGAGCAATGAATCTTAAAAGCTATGGTAACAAGTTGGGCCTTTATTTAGAAGGAAATGGATTGTCATTAAAAGATTTTTAAACAGGAAAGTAACATGATCACATTTACCTCACAGAAAGTTAATTTTGGAGGGACCACAGAGAATGGTTTGTTGGGAGGCAAGACTGGAATCATGGAAGCCAAGGAGGAGTCTGTTGCAGTGATTTAGCCAAGAAAAGTTTTGAGCATGGCAGCAAGAATGTAAAGAGATGACAAGCCCACTGCTGTCTGTTCAATATAACCTGCGCACCCATAGTTCTTTTTTCTTTTCTCATTCAGAATTGGAAACCCTAAGACTACTCTTTCCAATAAAAACAGTGTTTAAATGTTAACCATGTTTCTATATAACTACCTCAAAGTAACTCTTATCATGATACTACTTTTCAAATTACCTATATTTCTTTGAAAGAATATTAACTTATGTTAACTCATATTTTAACAGTGCAGATTTTATGAAGAGTTTTACAAAGTGGCTTTCTCATAAATACATTTGAGCTTTGGTGAAGCTTGATTTTAATAGTGTATTTCAAGTCCTGCAATATCAACATAATTAGGCAGAGT
>NW_026000261.1:1949297-1957420 GCF_001458135.2 Marmota marmota marmota | reverse complement strand
ATATATATATATATATATATATATATATATATATATTTCCCATGAAAGACATTTGAAAGTTATCTTACCATATGAACCAGAGAAATAAATTAATTTAATGAAAAAAATAAAATACTTGAAGAGAAACAATAAATGCCCCATAAGAAAAAAAAGCATTCATTTATTAAAAATGTCATTTATCAAATCATTAATTATATGAATAGCTTACATTTGTAAGGGACTTTATAACTTAAAATTCTTTCATATTCATTATCCAGTTTTAATTAAAAAATTATTAAAAATCTAGTTAATATCAGGACTGTACAAATCTTAATATGGAGTTAATACCCATCATTTCCAGGATCCTGTAATCTATTTAGTTATTCAAGAAGTACTTGTTGAGTACCTACTATGTGTTCATTATTATCCTAAGTGCACTGTCAAACAGTAATAATTTGTATAAAGTCCTTCCCTTTACTGTCTTCTAATTGGGGAGGGATAAATGGTTGAATAAATGTATAATTCACTATCTGAAAGAACAATAATCTGAATATCTAGAGGCACAATTCTTATTAAGTATTGGATTTTGAGTCCTGAAGAAGTCCAAATTTGCCTTATAGTTTTTTATTTCTCACCAATTCCTAGGAGAAAAATCCTCCCAAATTTTAAAGACATTGCTTTGATTTTAATGTACAAAATTGCCAGGACAGCATTTTCTTATAGTATGGTATGAATGACAATGTGTTTTACCTCTAAAATAGTAATATACTAATATGTTTATTAGAAATATTAACACATATATTACAGATTTATTTTGTTCAGGAACTGATTAGCCAAGCCAGATTTTCTTATGAAATTTCTTATCAAAATTTTATTTCAATCCCTTGATTCTGGCTCTATTTCAATTTTTTATTATTTTCACTAACAGATGGATAGCAACAAAGGAGAAAAGTTTTAAGAAGTCACTTGTATTACATGCTTTCCCAATTTTTTTCCTTGTATTTTTACTTGAAACAAAACATATTCCACGAAGGGGTGAAAGGATGCATAAGCATCTGGGTCCTAGTCTGCTGCCACCTGTGACAACCTGCATTAATCTTTAAATCCTTTCCCTGCTTCCTGAAGAACACTGACAAAGTTAATCAGTAACAAAGTTAATTAGAATTTAGTTCTCCTAAAATGTCTCATCATCTTTAGCAATTTTCTTTACTGCTGAAAGATGCAGTTTAGGGAGCATGTCTGCAGTGATGCTTATCAAAGTAATTGAAAAACTGGTGGTTTTATTTTAGAATTAATCACTTTTTTGCATTGTGTGTTATGAATTAAATTGTACCCCATAAAAAGATATGCTGAAGTTCTAACCCCCAGTACCTGTGAATTGAACTTACATGGAAATGATGTCTGCAGTCAGAGGTCATCAAGGTGGTCCTAATACAATGCAATTGATGTCTTTATAAGAAAAGACACAGAGACACATGGGTGTATACCATGAGATGAAAGAAAGAAACATTGGAGTGGATACACCTGAAACTCAGGAACACTAAGCATGACTGGCCACCACCAGAAGGTAGGAGGAGGCCCGAAAAAATTTCAGAGTGGGTGTGGCCCTGCGTTAACACCTTCATTTCAGACTTCCAGCTTCCAGAACACTGCAAGGATAAATCCCTGGTGGTTTAAGCCACCCAGTTTGTGGTACTTTGTTACAATAGCCCTGGTGACCTTATACAGGAGTGTAAGCACATTTTTTTCAAGAGAATAAAGAACATGAAGATATATAATTTTAAGATACAGAGTTGGATGGGGCTGAGAGGAAGTGCTTATGGAGTGAGTAACCCTGTGCTTCTGAGACACAAATTGGTTCATATAGGGGAATGGTTATCATTTATAATTAGTTGCAAGGAGGCTGCTCCATTTTTTTAAATTCACCTTTTTTCAAAAAGTGAGCTTCATTTTGATAATTATAGATTCACATGCAATTGAGATATCTGAATACTGCCGTATTTCTTGGATGTCAGAAAGGAAGAGATCAAAGTTTAAGCAAAGTGGCATGTCTAATACCATTATGTGAGGCTCTAGAACATAAGATAATGATGATGCAGTTCTCATAAATCAAGTGTATGACTATGAATAATACCATGGAGGAATAAAAGAAAACAAACACCTAAAGCAATCAGTGAAACTACAAATAAAGCTTTTTGTTGAACCTTGATTTAAAAAGTTTTGTAATTGTACTGAAGGTGAATACAAAAAGAGAATTTAGACAGGTCATGATCAAAATGAAGTGGAATTTGGGGAAGATGATACAATGTTGGTAGGCAACAAGAAAGAACAAGCGATCTCATTTTTAAATTCTGTTCTGCTCTTTCAAATATGTTGTAATTGCACAGCTTTAAAATGTAATTAAAGAGAACTGAAGGAAATTTGAGTTTATAAGATGGCAAAGAGAATCTACCAGCCCCCATAAAATCTGTCAATGGAATAATCTAATTTCACTGTTCATGTATCAAGAATCATGAGGATTTATATAGCTATTTCTAAGATAATTGAAGAAAATAGGATATTTAGCCTAGAAAATAAAAAGCCACATTTTAGCTTTTAAAATCACTTGTTTTTGAATTTGGGATGATGTCAGAGATAGCACAATAGGATGCTATGGGCATTTGTTCCCCAACAACAACAACGAAACCTGGAGACTGACTGAAATAACTTTATAGGAGCTCTGAAAACAGTCAAAAATCTGTAGGAACCAAGTTAATGTCACATTCAAGGAATGTAATGAGGAACCGTTGTAGTCACACTTGTCTCACCCACTCCCTAGCATGACAGGATACAGTGGGGAAGAAGCAGCAGGCCAACTCTCTATTCCATCATTCAAGAGGGAGGAAGTAGCTGGATGCAGTGGTGCATGCCTGTAAGCCCACCTGCTTGGGAGCTGGAGACAGAAGGATCACAAGTTCAAAGCCAACCTCAGCATCTTAGCAAAACCCTGTCTCAAAAAATAAAAAGAGCTGGGGATGTGGCTCAGTGGTTGAGCGCCCCTGTGTTCAATCATGGGTTGAACCCCCATGCCCCCCCCCAAAAAAGGAGGAAGTCAGGCAGACATTTTTACAATGTTCTAACCTGCAGGCGGCTGGCTTAAAAGACTGTTTGCAAAAAAATCAAAATGCAAAAATAAGATGGATTTCATTACACTGATAGAGAAGATTCTGAAAAAGAAATCAAGAAAACAATGCCATTTACAATAGCATAGAAAAAAATTAGAAACAAACTTCACTAAGGAGGTGAAAGACTTGTACACTGAAAACTATAGGATGATGTTGAGAGAAATCAAACAAGACAAAAATAAATGGAAAGAAGTCCCATGTTCATGGATTGGAATATTTAATATTGCTACAACATTATTAGGTTAATATTACTCAAAGTGATTTATGGCTTTAATACAATCCCTATCAAATTCAAATTATTGACATTTTTCCAGAAATATAAAAATCCATCCTAAAACTCATATAAACTCACAAAAAAACCATATATTGTATAATTTCATTTTTACAATATGTATAGAATGCATACTCAAAGAGGCAAAAAGTGGATTGTTAGCAAGAGCTGAGTCAAGAAGAAAATGGAGAGTGACTTTTTAATGAAGATGGTGTTTTGTGTTTTGGAATGCAATGAAAATATTCTGGAATAAGATAGTGGTAACAGTTACCTAACTTGAAGAATACACTAAAACCACTAACTTGAACATAATTTTTAAAGGACAATTTCATAGTATGTGAATTATAGCTCAATTAAAGAACAACAAAAACAATTCTTGATTTGATAACTGGCTTTAATTTGCTAATTCCTGGCTCCTGCTCTATAATTTCTTTATTAAATAGCTTCTCAATACCTGCTCAAGTACTTCCAGAGATTGGAGACAATTACTTGTTTTGACAGTTTTATTTTTAAAATGCTCCATTTATCACTATAGCATACTGATTAATAACTTTTGCTCTGGTAATGGATTGTCTAAACTAGAATCCAATATTTAAGGCATCAGGGAAACTACAGAAACTAAGCTTCAGTTTCCTGATATTTAAAATGAGTGTAATAATAGCAACTAACTTTAGAGAGATTTTATCTGTTCAGATAATACATGTAAACTAGAATTATACCTGCTTTGTAGGAAGATCTCAATAAATGTAAGATGTTATTTTCAATTCTTAATGTATAGAGAAGACATCTGCTTCTCTGCAATGTCTATGCATTTATGATCTCAACTGCAACTCAGGTTCAGTCTAATCCTTTTGTCAAACTTAAAAGGCAAGTGATATTTTGAAAGAATTTTCTATTTCAACTTTATTTAGGTATAATTTGAAAACAGTATAATTAAACTTTTTTCAATGTATAGAATGAGTACATAAAAGCATATACCCTTCTAACTATCACTGGGTAAATATACAGAGCTTTTGTTTTATCACTACCAAACTTCATTAATGACTCCTTGCAGTCACTCTGTCCTCTACTCTGAGTCTCCACTGATCTTTTTGTATTATAGAAAAATATTCATAAAATTTACCATTTTGATCACTTATAAGTATACATTCACATTATTGTACAATCATCAGCACCAAAAATATCCAGAATATTTTCATCTTCTCAAATTGGAACCCATTAAACAATTCCATTTTTCCCTTCCCTGCCATCCTTAGCAATCACCACTATACTTTTTGCCCTTATAAATTTGACCACTGTGTATATAGCTTCTTCATAAATGAAATGATACTATATCACTTAGCATAACTTCAAGCTTCCTACAGGATTGAGCATATCTTTGGAATTTCATTCCTGTTTATACATTCACTGCACTTTTTCGTTTTTATCCAGCCATACATCAATGGACATTTGGGTTATACTTAAGGGCTATTTTGAATAATGTTACTATGAACATTGGTGTACAAATATCTGTTTGAATCTTTGCTTTCAATTCTCTTGGGTATATTTGCAGAAATTGAATTGCTGTATTATATGGCAATTCTATGCTTAATATTTTGAGGAACTGCCATATAATTTTCTGCAGTGGCTGCACCATATTATACTACCACCAGCAATCCACAAGTGTTCCAATTTCTCCACATCAAGTCTTGTATTTCTTTGCTTAGAGCTATTATTCAGTATTTTACTCTTTTCCATACTGCTTTAAATGAATTTTTAAGTCAATTTCTGATATTCATTGCTAGTGTGTAGAAAACGATGGGTGTTTTGATTTTGTATCCTGAAATCTTACTGCACTCATTTATAAGCTCTAATCTTGTACGTGTGCATGTGTGTGTGTGTGTGTGTGTGTGTGTGTGTGTGGATGTGTGTCCCTTTTGATTTTCTATATACAAGGTAAGATCATGTTCAATAAAGAGAGTTTTATTTCTTCCTTTCACATATAGATACCCTTTATTTATTTTTTTTCTGTCTGATTTTCTTAAATAGAACCTTCAGAACAGTATAGTTTTGTTCCTAAGGATCAGGATAGGCATTGTCTTCTACCAAAACATACAGTAGATAGTGCTTTTCATAGATATCCCTTTTGGTTTGAGGGAGATCCTTTGTACTCTTAGTTTATTATTTTTATCATGAAAGAGTATTGGAGTATTTAAATTGTTTTTATTGCTTTATGGACTTTATCACATATTTTTGTCCCTTTAGTTAATATTGTATATTGCAGTGACTGATTTTCATATATTCAACAACATTTGCACTCCTAGAATAAATTCTATATGATCCCAATATGTATTCCATTTAATATGTCAGTAGATTAAACTTACTAGCATTTTCTTTACGAATTTTACATCTTA
Source organism: Marmota marmota marmota (assembly GCF_001458135.2). Lineage (NCBI taxonomy): Eukaryota > Metazoa > Chordata > Mammalia > Rodentia > Sciuridae > Marmota > Marmota marmota. Next base: position 1,951,613 of record NW_026000261.1, on the reverse strand, counting down.
TACATAAAAAAATTGATTTGTAGTTTTCTTGTGATGTCATTACTTGATTGTGTTAACAAGTTAAAACTCATATGAGTTTTTTGTTTTGTTTTGTTTTGGGTACTGGGGATTGAACCCAGGGGCCCTTTACCACTGAGCAATAGCCATAGCCCTTTTTTAATATTTTGTTTAGAGACAGGGTCTCACTGAGTTGCTTAGGGCCTCAATAAATTGCTGAGGCTGGCTTTGAATTCACAATCCTCTTGCCTCAGTCTCCTGAGCCACTGGGATTACAGGTGTGCATCACAGCACCTGGCTCCCTGTAGTATTTCTTATGCAGCAAATCCATTAGCAATATTTTTTTCTGGGAATGTCTTAAGTTCTTCCCTTTCTGAATTATAGTTTTGCCAGATATGAATTCTTTGTTAAATTCAGTGTTTTAAATATGTCTTCCCATTGCCTCTGGTATTCATGGATTCTGAAAAGAAAACAACTGTTCATTTTCTTGAGGATCCTTTCTACATAATGAGTTGTTCCTTTGTTTCCACTTTCATGATTCTCTTTTTGTCTTTGATAATCAACCATTTGAATGTAAGGTATCTCTTTGTAGATCTCTTTGAGTTTCTTCTATTTGGAGTTAGTTGAGCTTCTTGGATGTACTTTAATGATTTTTATCAAATTTAATAAGATTTTCCCATTATTAATTCTAATGTTATTTCTTCCCATTTTTCTTTCTCTTTCATGTCCTTCTGGGTATACCCTTTTAGATAACGTGTTATTATCCTTAATGGTATCCCACAGGTCTTTGAGTCTCTGTTTTTCTTCATCTTTTCTTTGTTTCTTAGATCAGACACTCTCAATTGACCTTTCTTTCAGTTTGCTTATTATTTTCCCTGACTGCTTAAATCTGTTATTGAACCCTCCTAGTGAATTTTTCATTTCAGCCTTCATTTTTTTTATATATTTCAACTTCAGAATTTGTTTCCTTTTTATAATTTCTGTTTATTGATATTCCCAATTTGGTGAGATATCATTCTCATAGTTCGTATAGGTTCTTTTTTTAAAATATTTTTTTAGTTGTTGATAGACCTTTATTTTATTTATTTATATGCAGTGCTCAGAATTGAATCAAGTGCCTCACACATGCTAGGCAAGTGCATTACCCCACTGAGCCACAGCCCCATCCCTCATATAAGTTCTTTAGACATGGTTTCGATCAGTTCTGCAGTTGTAGTTTTGTTTTGTTTTTTCCTTTTTTTTTTTTGGCAATGCTGTGATCAAACCCAGAGCTTTGTGTATGGTAGGCAAGGTCTCTACCACTGAACTGCATCCCCAGCCCTATTTTAATCATACTTAAAATGGCTGATTTTAGAGTCTTCTTCTGACAAGTACAGCATCTGGCTCTTTTCAAGGAGATTTATATTATTTTCCCCCTGTACATGAGCCATACTTTGCTTGTTTCTTTCCTTATCTCATAATTTTTTTTTTTTTTTGCAAACAGGACTTTTCAAATGTTCTAACATAGTAACTTTAATAATCACCCCTAAGGTCTATTTTGCAGTTGTTTATTGTCATCCATTTGTTTAGTTACTATTCTGAACTGACTCATGATATCTATATTCTTTGTTGTATGTGGCCACTGAAGTTTTTACTTAATTATCTTAGTGGTCATGTGAAACCAATAATTCTGCCAGTGTTTGCCAAAGAGCCCTCTGTGACTGTTCAGGTCCACATTCAACTCTTTGACAGGCAATTGCAAACTCCAACTTATTTTTCACTTTATACTTGTGTAATGTCTTAAAGTTAGCAGAAAGTGAAAGCTTAACGACTTCTCATATCTTTCTTGGATATGTACACTGGTAAACACATGCATTCAGCCTTCTATATTTCCAGGAATATATCTGAGCTTCCAAACCGCTTTGGCCATCTTAATATCCTAGATTTTCCTTTTAAGCTTTTTGTTCATTCAGCCATTGCCTTAATCAATTTTCCTTTCTTTTCTTTTCTTTTTTTTTTTTGACAATCTCCCCAGAGAAAAGGTTTTTCACACTAAGCAAGTTCTATATCTAGTCAAATAAAGAAAGATTGGCAAGTTGAATCTTCCAGAGAACCACAGGAAAGTTGAAAAATGAAAATTCTCTGAGATGAAACTCTGAAAGGGCTCCCATTCCATCCTGCCTCCTGGATATGAGGCTATTGTGTTCAACAAGATTGAAGGATGTGGGCGGGGGTTGTGGCTCAGTGGTAGAGCACTTGCCTGGCATGTGTGAGATACTGGGTTCAATTCTCAGCACCCCATATAAATAAATAAAATATAGGTCTTCTGATGACTATATA
>NW_026000261.1:1928383-1944275 GCF_001458135.2 Marmota marmota marmota | reverse complement strand
TATATATATATATATATATATATATATATATATATATATATATATATATATATATAGAGAGAGAGAGAGAGAGAGAGATTGAAGGATCTTGGTTTTCAAGACTACTGTGCAGCTAGAGAAAAGGGAATGGGAATAGGACAAATTAAAATGCCACCCACCAAGCTTACTGTTCTTCCTAAGACAGCTTTCTTTTTTGCTTGAATAAAAGGTTCATCAGTTTGCTGCAAGCTTTCAGTGAATTTCTGCAGTTCTGAGAAGATTGATTCTATTCATTTCTGTCCACTTTCTCATTGCTTTTATGGAGGGAATTTACTTCACCATTTTTGCTGACCTCTCTTTGTCTATTTTTTTTAAATAACATTTCATTAGGACACAGCCAATGCTCATTCCTTTATGTATTGTCTATGTATGCCATTGCAATGACAGAGCTGATTAGTCATGACAGACTGTATGTGCTACAATTTCTAAAATATTTATTACTTAGCCACATACAGAAAAAAGTGTATCAATTTCTATTACAGAAGTTTTTTAATATTTATTTTTTAGTTTTATGTGGACACAATATCTTTATTTTTTTTTAATGTAGGGCTGAGGATTGAATCCAGTGCCTCGTGCATCCTAGGCTAGCATCTCCTACTGAGCTACAGCCCCAGCCCTAGAAGACATTTTTATATTGTGTTGGACGTTAGAGTGGTTCAGTTGTCTGTAACCTGATTCAAATCAGAACCACCTATGATGCTGGCTTAAAACCGATTTGAGGGCTCCACATCCAGAATGTTCAATTCAGTGACTATGGGGTAGAACCAGCAGATTTATATTTTTTTGTGTGTTTCAGAATTCTGATGCAGACAGTTCTATCATTGGGAAAAACTGAAATAACTAATTTCTAACGTTCTTTCTAAATGTATGATTCCATTTGTTAGAATTCAGATAGCAAGAATGAGTGACAGTAAATGGAGAAAATGGTCATATGTTCATTATTAAGCATTTATGTTTCAGTTCTATTATTAATTTTGTTTAGATTGATTCATCTCTAGTTTATTATAGTCATTAGTCCATGGAGGAAGAATTAATAACCTGAAAGTCTACATTTTCACCCATATGAATGAATTGTCCTTTATTTTTACTTTCTTAGGGCTCAGACTTCCTTAATTTTCTTACTTGACTGAATCCAACAAGACTGAAGGTACTACTTAAAATTATAAACTGTTCTTTACATAATAGAATCATAAGTAGCTTTTAATTGATGAATTTGAGGTGGAGGCTAGTTTTCCATGGATCCATCCCATGTTTATGACCTGTATATAATTACTTCATTTGATGAATGGGCAATTACTAAAAGAGAGACTTACTTGTAAATTAGAAAAGGCCACTCAATGTTATCTATTCTTCCATCTGAAATCCTTTTCTAATATTCTTTATTTGTAAAAATTTTTATTAATAAATTGGACTTAGATATTAGGGCAATATTTAACTAATTTGGTCCCTTATCATAAGTAATAAAAGTACTTAAACACATTCTAAAAACTTCCAGAATTACCCTTTCAATTTAATATCAAAAATATCTAAGAGTAAATATTTCTGTGTAGATGATTAGAAGATGTAATGGATTTTGATTCCCTAGGCCCACAATTACTGAAGTATGAAAGTGGATTTACCACACACAACGTTTCACTTTAGTTTCATTTTTGCCCAACAAAAGATAAATAACCAAAAACATATCTGAAATTTTACCTCTTAGAAAGATGCTTAAGTAGGCTATGACATCAAAGTTACCTTTGGTTAGCCAATAATAAAAAATATCAATGTTGTAGGGTAGGCTAAAGTAATTCAATGAATAATTAATTTTCTAATTTGGAAATGGTTTCCTTTATGGTAAATAGGATTGTTTCTCACTATTTAATGAACAAAAGGTGAGTCCAAATTAATTGTACCAGTTTTCTAGGGCTATCATAACAAAATAGCACTGACTGGATGGCTTAAACAACAGAAATTTATTGTCTAACAGATCTGGAAGCTAGAAATCCAAGATCAAGGTAATAACAGTGTTGGTTGTCTCTAAGGCCTTGATGACTACCTTCTTGCTGCTGCCCTGTACACACAGGCACCATTCCTCTTTTTATAAGGGCCCTAGTGATATGGGATTAGGGCCCTTACCTTAGTAACCCTATTTTTAATTAATCACCTCTTTAAAGGCCTTATCTCCAAATAGTTACATTCTGAGATACTAATGGTTAGGACTGCAACATGTGAATTTTGGAGGAATTCATTCAGATGATTACAGAGGAAATTGCAATTTATGACATTCATGATTATGTGAGATTATAAGTCTTCATAAAATCATGCAAATGATAAATTTGTAGAACATACAGAGCTGCTGGGCATGGTAGCACACACCTCTAATTCCAGCTACTCAGGCAGCTAAGGCAGAAAGATGGCAAGTTTGAGACCAGCCTCAGCAACTTATAGAAACCCTAAGCAATTTAGAAAGACCTTTTCTCAAAATTTAAAATTAAAAGAGCTGGGGATGTGGCTCAGCGGTTAAGCACCCTTGGGTTCAATACCCAGTACTTCAAAAAATACAGAAAAACTAGGACAGATCACATAAGAATGATGGAAAACTTGAGACTAGATTAGTGATGGAACCCTTAATATGAATATACACATAAAGTTAAAAGGGAAAAATCTCTTTCATGCACAATAGCAGAAGAAATGTTGTAGAGATAATAAACTCCATTAGCTGTATTCTACAAGTTATGTGTAGTGTTGTCATTGTCATCTACTCCAATAACATTCTTTCTTTCTGATTATCTATTGATCAAATAATTATTTAAATAAATTTTTAAATTTCTAGAATTATTTTAATCATCATTACTAATTATGAATTTTAATACACTGTAGTCCTAGAATGTGGCCAACATAGTATTAACTGTGGGTATTTGTTAAACTGTTTTTTGTTTATGTGGTCAGATTTTAGAAATACTCTATTTGTACTTGAAAATAACAAATATTTGAAAACTATTGGGTGCACAATTTTACATATATTCACTAGATTAAACTGGCTGATTAAGTTATTCAAATATTTTTATACTGTTATGAATTATTGGTTTGCACAAATATTTAGTATCTGAGAGAGGTGTTAAAAACTTGCCAGTATGAATTGGACTTAATAATATCTGTATATTTGTATAATTTTTTAATACTTGAAACCAGATTATTTGATGCATCAAGCCCACAGTTATATATTTCCTAGTGAAATGCTCCTTGTGATTTTGTTATATAAATACATTCTTTATTTTTCAAAATGCCTTTAAGCTAAATGTCTGTATTGACATCATTTCTGCTATACCCACTTTCTTTTGGATTGCATCTATTTTGTGTATTTTTTCTTTTCTTTTTTATTTTAACTTTTATTATGGCAATGTTTAAGGTTGAAAAAAACAGATATATTGGCTTAATGGGCTGTCATGTACTTAGCTACACACTTAATTACTAACATTTTATAAATCTGATTTTATCTCTCTCATACCTCCATACTTACTTTATCTTCTTATGGATTTTAGAGGGAGAAAAAAACTTAAAATATTTTATTTCACATTACACACTTCCCAGCTTCTATGTATGTATTTTTTTTATTTTATATTTCATTTATTCCTGGTAGTATTAGAGCTACTCTTGTTTGGGCACATGACTTACCTGATTTTACTTTACTTTATTTTTTTTTTTTGTAGTTGTAGATGGATAAAAAGCCTTTATTTATTTTTATGTGGTGCTTGGGCACAAACCCAGTGCCTCACACATGCTAGGCAAGCGTTTTGCCACTGAGCTACAGCCTCAGCCCCTGATTTTACTTTTGAGTGGGGAAAATTACAGATAAAAATCATTCAGCTAGAAAGATCAAGAACTGATATCATATTCTGAAAACAGATTAGGGTGGGAATTGGCAAGGTCCCACTGAGTTTCTAAACACCTTGCCATTGCTTGAGGCTGGCTTTGAACTTGCAATTCTCCTGACTCAGCCTCCCAAGACACTGGGATTATGTATGCCCTGCCATGAGACAGAATAGTAAACCCAGAAAATAAAGGGTGATTTTTGAGGTGTCTGCAGAAGCAGGATTGTAGTCCAGGCCAGGTGGATAAATGGGTAGTGGGAAGTAGCACCCCAGGAACTTATGGAAAAAGTCATTTGCTAACCCATGAGGAAATATTTCAATATTGTAACAAAGAGTATAACCTTACTAACTTTACCAGGTGTCAGACTTGAGAAAATAGAGTTGGGGAGGAAGTGGTTCAAGGATATTCACTATACATAGCCAAATAGCATAGCTATCACATGTAGAGAGTATATAAATTAAAATTCCTAAAATTAATGGTAGTTAGTTTGTAAGGAATATATAGAGACTTTAGGGTATTTTTGAAGCATCCCTCTAATTACACATTTGAGGCAGCTAACTTCTCTTCTTACATTTTGAGTTCATTCTTATGTATGGTTTTCTCAAGGAACTTTTAATCTGCTGATTAGGAAATATAATTTCTCCTTAACCCTCATAAATTTGTATGTGGGACAGGTCCCTGTAACAAAAAAAACAGACTAACAAGAGAAAAACAAGCAAGTTTCTTGATGGATGCAGTGCACATCACATGGGTGAAATCTTAAAGAAAGATAACTCAAGGCAGTGATTTAGAATTGTGGCTTTTATAGAATCTCCTACAATGAACAATAAATTCAGAGAGAAATGATAGACAAGTCAAAGTTGTTTTCAGCTCCCAAAGGTGGAAAAACTGTAGGAAAGTAAATATATGGGTAAAAACTTAATGAAATAATTTTTTTTACAAATTCTTGTAGTGCCTTTTCTGTGCTAATAAGTGTTATTTCTACAAAGGAAAATTTATATCTTGTCTTTAAGCAAAAAGAAAAAAAAAGTGGAAGATAAGGAGAACTTTTCCTCCAGTTTCTGCTTCTCAATTGCTGTTAGCTCAAAAATTATTTTATGTCAAATATGCATATTGTATGTGACATAGTCTGGATCTCTTTAAAGTCATCAATTATACATTTTAGGACTGATTGTATTATAATTGTTTTTTACTTTTTGCCATCACTAAAATGAGATAATTTCTATTCTCTACCTACATCTATATGCAAACATTTGGCATAAGACCTGAGAAAACCCATAGGATATAATTTTAATTGTTCCATTGTCTACCAATTTTCAGATTACTGATTTAATACCAGGATTATGAGTGTTATTTCTTCAGTATGTTTACTATTTCATTTAAATTGGACAAATTATATAACATGATTATTTTTAATCTGAAGAGTAAGTACAGAAAATAAAGGTAAGTTAGTTAACATAACTTAATCTAGAAAAATTTAACTGGAAAAATGGGCAGGAAATATCAACTTAATATTTGTTACAATGCTAAGAGTTTACAAAATAGCAGAGTCAGTTTGTGCTATTTACAGATTTACAAGTTACCTTCTTAGCTCTATATGTTGTACTTTGACAGAGAGAATCCATATTAAGATAAGAATATTTTGGAATATATGTAGAATTGAATCAGTATTTATTCCTAAAATTTTAGTACAATATTGGCTCAGATATATTACTCAGTGTAGTAGAGATTGTAGTGAAACAAGTGGTAATTTTGATGAATTGTTAGAGACTGAGCCTGACAGATTGAGAAACTCCTGGGGCTGCAGTCTCAGAGAGGCACCAATATTTCTCAGGCTTTATGTCTAGGGAAGCTTATGAAGCTCACCACATTTTCACAATAAGAATCCAAGTAACATCTCCTCAAGTCCCTGGAAGAGGAAGGAAAAGAGCAATCTTTGTGAAATATTTCAGAGCATTCTCCATAACAAAGGCCTTCTCCATAGGGGCAAAATCCTTGTCCCAGAGTCTTCCTGTCTTATTTAAATTTGGAGCTGGAAAAAAAATGTTTCCGTCTATCTAATAAACATTTATGAAGGTAATAGTTCAAAGACGGATGTGCTAAAAATTTAATCGGAAGATTATAGAATTCTTCTGCTTCCCAATATCTAACAACCATAATAGCAGGAATTCAGTATAAAAAATTATTATGGCCAAAAGAGTTACCAGATACAGAATCTTACTGTAAGGAAGAGTACTTAGGAAAGACCAAGTCAAAAATGGAGATGAAAATAAGAACACCAGAGGAATTTGAAGACTTTGTCATCTATAGCTAAAGCAAATATTAAATAAGGCCTGATTGCTAGCCACATCACCATCAATTTTCACATTAGAGGATTATTTACCTCAGTGCCTATTACTTAATATATCATGCACAGCTTTCATCAAAAAAGTATAAGGCACACCAAAAGTCAAGTGAAAACATGATCTAAAAAAACAATGCATTAAAACCACATTCAGATATGACAGAGATGCATACAGGGAATTTAAAATAATTATGATTAATATGGTGAGGGCTCTAATGGAAAAAATAGACAGCATGTAAGAACATACATAATGTACATAGAGAGACAAAAATAGCTGAGAGAAAAATCAAAGGTAAATGTTAGAAATCAAAAGCATCATAAAAAAAGTAAGGAATACTTTCAGTGAGCACATCAGTCCAAAGGACAAGGTGAGGAAAAAAATCAATAAGCTTGAATATAAGTTAACAAAAACTTTCTCAAACTGAAATTCAAATTTAAAAATGAAGCAAAAGAACACCCAAGACTTGTGCATTATTAGAAAAAAAGACAGGGGTAACATATGCATTATTAGAAAAAAAGACAGGGGTAACATATGCATTATTAGAAAAAAATGAGTGAAAGAAATTTTGACATAATTGTAGACAAGAACTATTCAGAATTAATGACAGATGCCAAACCAAAGATCAAGAAAACTCACAGAACACCAATTAGAATATGTGCCAGAAACACTAGCAGTATCCTGTTCAAGCTGAAGAAAAACAAACGCAAAGAGAACAACTTGAAAGAAGGCACAGGAGGTACGCCCATTACTTATACAGGAACAAGAATAAGAATCATAGCAGAACTGGGGATATGGCTCAGGGGTAGAGTGTTTGCCTGGCAAATGTGAGGCCCTGGGTTTGATCCCCAGCACTGGGAGAAAAAAAAGAAAACAGCAGGATTCTAATCAAAAATCATATGAGGAGTGTGGAGTAAAATATTTAGTGTTGAAAGAAAAAAATCTATCAATCCAGAATTCAATACTCAGTGGTATAATTGTTTAAAAGGGAAGGAAAAACAAAGACTTTCTCAGACAAAACTGAAGTAATTTGTCACCAGAAGATTTATTCTAAAAGTAAATATTTATTTTTGTTAAATAAATATTAAACTTTATTAAATTAATATAATATTAATTAAATATTTTCTTCAGGTAGAAGGAAAATGATATAGGTCAGGAACTTCAGTCTATAAAAATAAGAGTATTGGAGAACAAATGAGTGAAAGTAAAATAAAATCTTTTATTATTATTATTTAATGATTTAAAACATAACTTTGATGTAATAGGAGGGACAATGTATTGAATAATTTTAGCACATGGATAAGTGAAATGAATGACAGCATTCAAGAGAAAGGAGAGAGGATATGGGGTGTACTCTATTAGAAGGTATTAGCATTACATGTAATTGAGAATAGCATTATTTGAAGGTCGACTTGAATTGGTAAAAAACTATATTTTAGCTCTAGGGAAACTGCTATTTTTTTAAATAACAATAATTGTTACACCAAGAGAATAGATTAAATATAATCATATAAGTGCTCAGTTAAAACTAGAGAAGGCAGAAAAAGATACTTTTGTCAATGAATAAATGTGGTTACAAATACATTTGAAATTAGTACACACTATTAATTCTAATCTATCAATAATCACTATAAATGTGAATGGTTCCAACATGGCAACTAAAATACAGAGATTATTAATGTAGATAAAAAGACAAGACCCAGATATAACTTTCTACAACAAATCTCCTTTAAAGAGTCCATAAATAAAAAATAATGGGATGGAGAAAGATGTATGAGGCTAATACTAAACAAAAGAAAGTTGGAGTAGCTCTATTAGCTCTATAAAAACTTCATGAAAGTAAAGCTCAAAGCAAGAAAAATATCAGTGATAAAAATGATACTACACAAAAATAGAAGAATCAGTTATTCAAGATTGTATAACAATTCTAAATATATTTACCTAATATGAAAGCATGACTAAGCATGACTTTGATTTTCTGCTTTTTTCTTTGTTGTTAAAACTGATATATATATTTTACATCATATATATATTATATTATATATTATATATATTTTAGTTATTGATGGGCCTTTATTTTATTTATTTATTTTTATGTGGTGCTGAGAATGGAACCCAGTGCCTCATACATGCTAGCCAAGCACTCTACCAGTGAATCACAACCCCAGCCCTCAATTATTTCTTATTGCATTTGTTTACACTATTATTCAGTCCCATAACTATAACAAACATACATGTTTATACCTTCTTCTGTCTCCTTTTTTGTACTGTGAACACATCTTACTTCTACATACATTATTGACACACAGTTCTTCTATATTTCTTTTTATAGTCATTTATATTATAGAATGATTAGAGTAAAAATGTGCATTATACTTATCTTCACCTTAATTATATCTGCAGTAGTTCTTAGTTTTTTCTTTATTTCTATATCCAAATTATTTTCTGTAGATACTTATGCTTAGAGAAGTGGCAATAAAATTGTTATTACTATGAGTTCATCCTTTATCCATTTGGGGCCTATAATAAAGTTTTTTCACTTTTATTTGACATGTGAAAGTATATTTCTCCTTTTCAATTTTTATTTTCAGTTAACACATAATCTCTATGTATTTATGGGGTACAGTAGGATAACTTGATATGTATATAATATTTTCTTTTATTTTTAAGGGATTTTCACTTGATAAAGANGGGTTTTTTTTTTTTTTTTTTTTTTTTTTTGGTACTGGGAATTGAATCCCAACCCTTTTGTATATTTTATTTAGAGACAGGGTCTCACTGAGTTGCAAGTGGCTCCTAAGTTGCTGAGGCTGGCTTTGAACTCACAGTCCTGCTATCTCAGCCTCCCCAGTAGCTGGAATTATAGGCATGTTCCACTACACCTGGCTCTGTTTTTAAGAGGAATAATACTCAGAATATAGATCACTTTGAGCTACAGACAAGAAAATACACTTTAACTCTGGAGATGAAGAACTTTGTATTCTCTCCCTGTGTTGCAAGGGATATGGGTATTGATAGTAGCAGCATAGAGCTCATACTGATTTTCATTGATGGATAATACATCCTTTAGGAATGTTTATGATCAAAATTAGAGAAGCTGAGTTAACTTGGAGTTGTTTTCCTTCAACTGATTAAGTCCACTGTATTTTCATTAAAAATCTATTTGTTCACTGGGCATAGTGGTATAGCCTGTTCAGTTTGGGAATCTGAGACAGGAGGATCACAACTTCAAAGCAATTTAGCAAGGCCCAAAGCAACTTAGCAAGACCCTATCTCTAAATAAAATACTTAAAAATCTGGGTATGTTGCTCAGTGTTTAAGTGCCCCTGAGTTTAATCCCTGATACCTACCCTCCCCCCCCAAAAAAATTTGTTTGTTCATTAAAAGTAAACTGTGCATCAGCACAATTTTAGAAGTGGCATATTTCAGTAAGTAAACAGACAAAGAAAGTTCATGCCGTTCTGACATGTACTTCAGGTGGGACAGTAGGCTCATGAGGTAGGATTTTGTAAATGGTAAGACTCATCTTCAAGTTTTTAAAAACAAACTTCCATAGAAATAATAACAATAATCACTACTTATTTTCTACTAAAGGATTAATCTTAAAAAATCATATAAATATCAGAGAAACTATGATTCATTGGATTTAATCTCCAGTATATTAGTCAGGGAATTTAGAAAATGTGTTTGAGGGTTATTGTTACAATTTAGTACTCCCAAAGATCTCTGAATCACCAAAGTTAACATTTCAGGACTGGCTTTTAGGGGATTGTTGGCTTGCATGTGATCCCTTTAAAACCTGATTTCAACTCTCTGGGAAAGATTAAATGGTTCTTAGTAAGTGGAGATAATTACTAATGCAATTATTTAGATAAGCCTTGACACATTCAGAGAAAATATGAACAAATCAAATAAATACACGTTTTATTTGGCATCTCTAAGGCTGGGTCCTTACTAGTGTTCTGGTTCAGTGACTTTTATGAAAATATTACTTTATCCTTAATCACAAAGTATGAAAAGGTAAAAACATGTATGAAGCTACTTGTGTTACCAGTATCATCTTTCTTTCAACTTGGAAAGACAGCTCCTGCATGGTAGGTAATTATAGACTATCTTCTTGAACATTCTAACAGATAAACAAGTTAGCTAAAGGAGAATGAATCAAGGTCACATTGAAATCAACTTATATACTAATCTCAATTTTTCCAGCATTCTTTTATTATAAACTTGCTGAACATCATCTATCAAATAAAAAAAATGTGATTGGACTATTAGCAGGAGCACATTATATTTTATAATGTTTATTTTTACTTTAGTATGAAATATTTCATCACTTAAAATAATCTAAAAATAATTTTTAAAACAGCATAGTGTACCTAGCATGCAGCAAAATACCATATTTTGAGGCTTTAGTTCATCTGTGTACCCCTCTCTGATCATATTTACCTCCCTCCCAGAGATAAGTACTAAATTTTGTCCATTATTGCTTTGCTTTTTGTTATAATTTACCATTTGGGTGTTGCCCCAACACAAAATACTCTTTAATTTTGGATTCATAATTGTATAAATAGGATTGAACTGTATTCTTCAGTAATCACTTTATTCATTAACTTTGTGAGATTCATCTGCATCAACCATTAAGTCCAAAGTTTTCAATTCTTCAAGTATTTCAGTGAAATCACAGAGGGCATTAAAATGGGTTGGAAATTTAATATAGAGTTTGTATATGTTATTATTATTGTGTTTTTGTTTTGGTTTGTTTGTTTGTTTTGCTACCAAGGATTGAACCCAGGGGCACTTTACCACTGAGCCACATCTCAGGGGCCTTTTTTTTATATTTTATTTAGAAACAGGGTCTCACTGAGTTGCTTAGGGCCTTGCTTTTGCTGAGGTTGGCTTTGAATTCTCCATCCTCTTGCCTCAGCCTCCTGAGCCAGTGGGATTACAGGCGTACCCAGTTTATAGTTAAGTCTTAATAGATATTCCACATCTGGGACAATGGGACAAAAATGGGTTAAGCTGGATAGGTATAAGTCTTTCCATTTCACTGCTATATGGTTTTCCATTGTATGAATACACTATTATTTATGTATTAATTTTGTTCTTTATATAAATTTGGTTGTTTTCAGTGTTTTGTTTCTAACATCCTGATATGCACATTCTTCTACATGTCACATTGTCTATATTTATACATACGACATATGTGAAAGTTTCTCTAAGGTCTAGATCTATATATATACAGAATAATTACATTATAGTACATATATCATCTATTTTGACTAGATAATACTTAATATATTTTTCAAAAGAGTTGAAATAATTTCCACTCCCACCAGCAGTGTATGAAAGTTTTAACAGTTTTACATCATCACAAATGAGCAACAGTAGCAGATTTATAATCTGTGGGCGTGAAATGGTAAGATTTTAATATATATTTTCCATGTTATTTAATAAATTTATGCTTTTATTCATAGATTTTTATTGGCACTACTTTTCCCTTTTCTATGACATGGCTGCTCCTGCCTTTTGCCCTTTCTATTTTTTTTAATTTCTACTTGTTGATTTGTAGAATATTTAAACATATATTATACGTAGTGTACTTATACATGGGTACATGTACAGCACCATCTTTTCCCAATTTGCTGGTTGTTTTTTGCTGTCTTTGTTATATCGTCTTATAAATAATAGTTTTTAATTTCAAAGTAGTTGAACTTTGCAGTCTTTATCATTTTGGCTTCAATTTTGTGTGACTTCTGTAAGAAACCTTTTCCTACCCCAAACTCATAATATTAACATTTTATATATTTTCATCTATTTTTCAAAAAGTTTTGCCATTTACCTCAAGTATGTAACCTACCAATAATTGTAAATTCTGTACATTTCCCTATTTAATTACTAAGCTGTGTGTTTATGTATGTGTGTCTCTTCTTGATTTTTGCCTCCATCAATGTGCCTGAGGGTTTTTAATGTTATTTGTATGTTACTGAAAGCTCAGTCTTTGTCCCTGATGCCAATTCATGCCAATTTAATAATGAGGACATGGTTTCCAGAAAAAAAGAAAAATAAGTTTTATTGCTTTGCTAGCAAAGGAGAAACACAGTGGACTCCCATCCCAGAGGATGTGGTTTTGCCCTTCAGGAAAACAAAGGGTTTTTCAAGATTTTTAAAGCCTACATTCCAGGTGTGCTCGACAGGGGTTCCCAGATGCACCCTGGTGGTGTGTTGAATTTGGGAGAAAGTCAATTGTTAATTGGGAGAAAGTCAATTCCTGGTTCTTCTGGTGACATCTTCTTCCTGTAGAGCACAGGTAACACAGGGGAATCTTTTTCCTTGCCCCCAAGTTAGGGAGGGGGAGAGGGAAGAAGAGGAAAAGAAAAACATGTCCCTTCTAAAATAAGCAGCAAAGGCTATATTCAAAAGGTGAAGTGGACAACTGTTTCAAGAGTATTTTAATAATTTGCCTTTGTTGATTCTCTTGATTAAATTATATACTGTTAATTTTCACTTTTGCCCTTTCTTAAAAATTACTTTTGTTTAACTGGGACCTGTAATGTTTATTTTTTTCTAACTTCTGAAGTTGTACACTTAAGATAAGTAATTTTAGAATCTCTAGGTAGTTACAGAAGCTGTGTATCCCATGATTTGCTACATAGAATTTCCTTTGGTCAGTTCAAATGATTCTAAAATTTTAAAAAAATATATATATTTCTTTCAAATTTCTGTCAATTTGTGTATCGTTGTCTTAGTAATTACTAAGATGAGGATGTGAAATACTTTTTTTTTCTTTCTGAGACATAATCTCACTATACTGCTCAGGTTGGTCTCAAATGTGGGGGTTCAAATGATCCTCTGGCCTCAGCTTCCAGACTAGCTCAGACTATAAGTGTGTGCCAAAAACAATACACACTTTCTGTTAACCCATTCCTTAGCCTTCTCAAATATTGAAACCTCATATAACTATAGTCTAGTCAATAAAATCACAAATTATAAATGGGCAAATAAATTAAACAGATACCTCTTGAAAGAAGAAATACAAGTGGCCAATAAATACATGAAAAAATGTTAAATATTATTAGCAATTAGAGAAATACAAATCAAAACTACTCTAAGATTTTATCTCACTCCTGTCAGAATGGCAATCATCAAGAATATAGGCAACAATAAATGTTGGTGAGGATGTGGGGGGAAAAAGTTATACTCATTCATTGCTGGTGGAACTGCAAATTTGTGCAGCCACTATGGAAAGCAGTATGGAGATTCCTCAGAAAACTTGAAATGGAACCACCATTTGACTCAGCTATCCCACTCCTTGGTTTATACCCAAAAGACTTAAAATCAAGATACTACAGTAATGCAGTCATATCAATATTTATAGCAGCTCAATTCACAATAGCTAGACTATGGAACCAACATAGGTGTCCCTCAATAAATGAATGGATGAAGAAAATGTGGTATAAATACTCAATGGAATATTATTCAGCTTTAAAGAAGAGTGAAATTATGGCATTTGCCAGTAAATGGTTGGAGTTGGAGAATATCATGCTAAGCAAAATAAGTCAATCCCACAAAACCAAAGGCCGAATGTTTTCTCTAACATGTGGATGCTAATTCACAATAAGGTGGGGGGGGCAGTAGAGAAGAATAGCGTTACCTTAGATTAGGTAGAGGAAAGTAATGGGAGGGAAGGGATGGGGATGTGGGGATAGGAAAGATAGTAGAATGAAACAGACATTATTACTGTATGCAGATATGTGAGTACATGACCAATATGATTCTGCAACATGTACACTCAGAAAAATGAGAAATTATATCCCATCTGTGTATGATATATCAAAGTGCATAAATGCATTCTACTGTCATATATAAAACAAATTAAAATTTTTCATCTCACTCCAGTCAAAATGGCAGTCATCAAGAATGCAAACAATAATAATTGTTGGAAAGGACATAGAGAAAAAGGAAAACTTTTACACTGTTGGTGGGATTGTAAATTAGTACAACCACTATGGGAATAAGTATGGAGGTTCCTCAAAAGATTGGCATATACCACTCCTTGGTATTTACCCTAAAGAATTAAAGTCACTGTACTATAGTAATACTTGAATACCCATATTTATAGCAACACAATTCACAATGGCCAAACTATGGAACCAATCTAGGTGTCCATCAATGATTAAATGGATAAAGAAAATGTGAAATATATTAAAGAAGAATTACATTATGTCATTTGCAGGAAAATGGATGGAAATTGAAACCATTATGCTAAGCAAAATAAGTCAAACTCAGAAGGTTAAGGGTCACATATTTTCTCTCATCTGTGGAAGCTAGAGGGCAAAAAGGGAAAGAAAAGTGTGGGGGAGGGGCAGGGATCTAATGAAAGTTAAAGAGAGATCCATAGAAGTAAGGAATCAAGGGGTGAGAGGAGGGAAGGGATGGGGGAATTCCTGGGGATTGGTATTGGTCAAATTATATAGTTATATTGTGTGCATGTATGAATATGTAACAACAAATCCCATCATTATGTTCAACTATAATACACCAATAAAAATATGAAAAGGAAAAAGAAGTAAACAAACAAAAATACCCAGAAATTTTCACTAATACCTAGCTCTCATTGTTGACAATGTATTTACATGTTTGCTCAATCATATTATGCACATAGTTCTAGAACAGCTAACTCATACCTTCATGAAAAACAAATTGGCACACAAGCATATAGTTGAGAACAAATTGCTACCCACATTGAGAACCATGCTTCCAACACATGAACTTTTGAAGGACACTCTCAAATTATATCTAAAGCGTACCCATGTATATGTTAAAACACAATTTTCTAAATTTGCTTAGATTCATTCTATTATTCACTGTCCTCCATCATTGTGACTGTTATTGATTTATAATGAAGTTAGATTGACATGTTGATATTTCCATTTTATTTTCCTTCATTCCCTGTATTCTGTTTGAGTCCATTGATTTACTAATTTTTTTTGTTCATTTAGAACACTATCATGGTTCTAAAAGTCAGAAGTAGTTTTTGAAATCCCCAAAAAATCCCCTTTTTTTAATAAAAAGTGTTTATCACTTTTGCCACTGTTCCCATTTCCCTGTTCTGTCCACCTCATTCCTACCCATTTCCTGTACTTGACTAATCTCATTAGTTTCTTGATCATTCCTTGTTTTTATTTTGCCAAATAGATAAAAACTTGTCAATTTCCTTATGGACCTTTCCTTTTTTTACATAAAAGATTTTATAAATGTATACTTTTTGATTTTTTTTCATTTAATAAGGATTGGAAATCATTTAATCTCAGTTTATAGTTCTTTTCCTCATTCTATCTTAGACCTGCATGATACTCCAGTTTGTGGTTGTAACAAGGATCTTTATCTTGTTGGAAGTATGGTATTGATCTATGTGTCTATTTTTTTCCTAAAACCACAGTGCTCTGATTGTTTTGATTATTTGAATTTTTGTTAATATCCCATTTTATCTTATATTGATTTTTATGCATTGTCTCTTGCATTTTTTGTGATTGTACTCCAGATTTTAGTATACATTTTCACAGTCTACTTAAAGTGACTGCAGTCTTACAACCACAAAAATGTATTATTCTCTCCCCTGTATGTTATAGTTTTCATATGTATAACACCTATATACT
>NW_026000261.1:1890584-1928366 GCF_001458135.2 Marmota marmota marmota | reverse complement strand
TACTGGGGATTGAACGCAGGGGCACTCAACCACTGAGTCATATCCCCAGCCCTATTTTATATTTTATTTAGAGACAAGGTGTCACTGAGTTGCTTGGTGCCTCACCTTTGCTGAAGCTGGATTTGAACTTTTGATCCTCCTGCCTCAGCCTCCAGATCATCTGTAATTACAGGTGTATCTTTGAGGGTGATGCCTGGCTCAGAGATTTTAAGAGAAAAAGGATTATGCATTATATCTACCTGGATGCTAATGCCTCTTACTATTCCTTTAATAATCTGAAGATTATTACTTAAGATTACTACTTCCGCTGGGCTCAGTGGCACACACCTGTAACCCCAGTGACTTGGGAGTTCTGAGGTACAAAGATCACTAGTTCAAAGCCAGCCTCAGCAATGGTGAAGCCCTAAGCAACTCAGTGAGATCCTGTTTCTAAATAAAATACACAAAAGTGCTGGGGATGTGACCCAGTGGTTGAGTGCCCCTGAGTTCAATCCCTGGTACCAAAAAACAAACAAACAAACAACAACAATTACTACTTCCTTTAACAATATGAAGATTAATAAATAATCTGAAGATTATTCTAGTATCCTTTCCTTTCAGCTTGAAGAAGATCCTTTAGCACTCTTTCAGAGTAGTTCTGTTAGTGGTGAATCTTCTTAGTTTTCTTTTAACTAAAAATGGACTGATTTTGCCTTCATTCCTAAAGGTTATTTTCACTAGCACTTTAAAGGTATTTTAGCCTCTATGGCTTCTAATCGTAAATATTGTAATTATTCCAATTGTTGTTCCCTTTTATGAAGGAAAGATTTTTTTCTTTATCTTTGGTGTTCAGTAGCCTATGATGTGTATGAGCATCATTTTCTTTTGAGTTTTTCTGGTTTGTGGTTCACAGAGCTTCATGAATATGTTAATTTATATATTTTACCAAATCTTATAAGTTTTGTCATTAGCTTTTTTCAAGTATTAGTTTTTCAAGTACATTTTTCCTGCAAATAAAGAATCTCTTCTCCTCATAGACATGAGTATTAAATATTTTGAAACCATTCAAGAAGTCCCTGTCACTTGGACTGTATTTCGGTTCAAGTGGTAAGAGAAAATATGCAAAATATACAAATATGCAAATTATGAGGTGGTAAGAGAAAAGATACATATGCAAATTATGAGGTTTCCCCTGCACTGTGCAAAACAGGGCCCTTGCTTCCCGATTCCTCTTTTCAGAGAGATGGACTTTCTGTCTTGGTTTTGGGTGATCATGCCATAGTTGATGTGCCTTAGATGAGACCAGTGTTAAGGCAGGGCTGAGAGAAAGAAAGTCAGTAAAAGAAAATGGAGATTTCTACCTTTCTGTTGCACTGAAAGATAGAAAAATTTATGGTCTATTTCCTGATGCCTGCTATCTACTTACTGATATGTTCTGGCCCAGAGTTAAAACTGGAAGATGAAGCAAGGAGAAAAAGGTAAACAAAACAAGAGAATACCTCCTACATGTAGGTCTTTCCTTATGTTTTGATTTCCTGTTCCAATGTGCTTATAATTTACTTTTTTGGGGGGGCAGGTACCAGGGATTGAACTCAGGGGCACTCGACCACTTAGCCACATCCCCAGCCCTATTTTGTATTTTATTTAGAGACAGGGTCTCAGTGAGTTGCTTAATAACTTGCTTGTGCTGAGGCTGGCTTTTTGCTCACCATCCTCCTGCCTCTGCCTCCCAAACCTCTGGGATTACAAGCGTGAACCACTACAACCAGTTTTATCATTTACTTTAAATCTCAGGTAATTTATTTTATTTATTTATTTGTTGGTCTTAGTTTTCATATGTAATTAATGTAGTGCTGTAGGCTTATTCATTGTGGCTGGAATCATGTCCTGTCTTCTTATTTTTAAGTGATAATTTTATATGTAGTTCACAAATAACAATGTGAAGTAATGGCAGATACTAAACCTTGATGTTAATATTTTCTGAATGAAATCTAACTCTCCTTACCATCAGCAATCCATTAGTTAAAAAATCTACAGTTCTTATGAGGAAATGAAGTTGACAAAATTATGCTATGTGCATGTGTGAATATATCACAATGAGTCCCACTATTATGTATAGTTATCATGCACCCATTAAATTTTTTTTAATCACCATTGCCTAAAGTTGAAGGAAGGAAAAGTTGCATGAACTCCACTTCTCATTCTGCTGTCTGGTTTTCCTTTTGAATGAGAAGGCAGATCTCACTTATCTCAACCTAAATACAAAACAAGAGTGTTTTATCTTGAGACAAATCACAGTCAGCAAACTAGACACAGGAAGAAGAGAAAGTTCTTATAATTTGCTTCCAAAAAAAGTTAGCAACGACTTTTCAGGTGTCAGGTTATCTTCAATTTTCCAAACAACACTTTTCTAAACAATTGCTTATATAGTGTATCCCCAACAATCTGAGTCGACTAGAAGTCACTATGCAATTCCTTCTAAACTGGAGATCTCATAATGGAAAAGACACACCTCAGCAGGCATACTGAAATTTCAGATATTCAAATAACAGGTAATAATTTTGTGATTTTTCGGAATATAACTGCGTACTTTTTCTTAGCAGGTAATTTCTGCAAATGGCCATATCACCAAACCTATGAGTTTGCTATTTTTGATGATTATCAGAGATTAATAAAACTTTTCTTTAGTAACCCCGAAAGTGAAAATATGGAATAAGTCTGCTTTTTTTCATCATAAAATGGGTCATAGAAATTGACAGAAGCCCATTTTAGTAGATACATTTACTCAAGTCAGTACACCAATAAAACCTACATTACATCCTATTTCTCTGACCTACAGTCATTACCATTCAAGATTTTAAGTTAAAATATAAACTATTTTTTAAGAAAATTACACTTTACTTAAAAAGATTGAAAATGCAAGTAAATAAGAGCATCTTGTTAATTCTATTATATTTAGATGTAAGTTCAACTCCAAAATTCTGCACACGTTAAAAAACATTGGTGTGATTCATAAATTTTAAAAAAGAAAGTTTAAAAGTTATAGATAAGCAAATCCTTGAAACTAAACTCTGAATAATTACTGATTGGCTAATATAGGAGCAATGTTAGATAAAGTAAAAGGCATCCTCAAATCTCTGTCAGAAGACACTAATGTTCTCCTAAAATAATTTAATTTACTTATCTTAACACCAAAACAAATAAGTAAAACACAGGGAATGATATTATTAAAATTTAGAGATGTCCTTTCTTCAGAGAATTGGAAATACATAATTGTTCAGTGATCTAAATTGATTTATCAGAAGTTCCTCTTACCTTTGGCTTCCAATTGGGTTGACCATTCTCCATTTTATTTTTTAAATGTAGCTATTTAGAAAAAAAACTTTTTAAATTTTGTTTTATTTTATGTTTTTAAGCAGTGCTGGGAATGCCTGGGTCTCATACATGCTAGTACTTTACCACTGAGTTCCACCCTGCCCATAATTGAGCTATTAAAATACACAATAATTTTTAACCTGAATATGTTTTAACTTGAAGATGTTGGTTAAATACCAGTTTGTGTATAGGGTGCTCCCAAATTATAATTAAGTTCTGCTTATTGGTAACTTTGGGTTCTGTTTTGCACATTATTGATTGGGTTGAGGGTACAACACAGTGATAAAATACTTTCTTAGCATGCATGAGGCCCTGGGTTCCATCCCCAGCCTGGTAAAAATAAAGTGAAAAAATGCATGTGTATGTATGTGTGTAGTTGATTATGTACCATGTGCCATGAGAAGTTATAGTTAAGAATATAAAAAACTACACTCAAGAATATAAAATACATAATTTTATTTGGTTCTCTTTTCAAGAAATAGCAGAAAGTATCAATATTATAGAAGACGTCAGACAGCTAAACTTCAAGTCAATGAATAGGGTAAAACTGCCTTCATAAACCTATTTAAACCTCATAATAGCAGTGGGAGACTTTCCCAGAGACAAGGTAAATATAAAATTATCTGAACTTTCCTGAAAAATATCCAAGATTTTAAAGTGGAGGAGGCCTTAGCGGCCATTCATCCTAAAGGCTACAAATTCATTTTGCACATTATCTGCAAATGTACCACAGCTTTGAAGTAGGATTGATATGTGAAGATAGAAAGATTGGGATAGTTATTAAAGCAAGGTTGGGAATAGGGTTTGGGCAATGTATACACTGAAATTCAGTTCTCAAAGCCTTTGTTACTTTTTCTTTGGGTATATTCTGTGCATGTGCAGTTCAGGAGTGAAGGGAAGGACTCTGGCAAGTCTGAGATCATAGGCCTACCTGAACCTTTCTAATTCATTTGCTAACATTACATAGACCAAAGCGTTTTTTAATAAAATCCATCTGATATGGCACTTGAACTGTGATATTCTAGTTTGCCACCTACGATGTATTTAATTTTTTAGAGAGAGAGAGAGAGAATTTTTAAATATTTATTGTTTAGTTTTCAGTGGACACAACATCTTTATTTGTATGTGGTGCTGAGGATCTAACCCAGCACCCCCGCGCATGCCAGGCGAGTGTGCTACCGCTTGAGCCACATCCCCAGCTCCAATGTATTTAAACATACATTTTTCAAGAGAGAAAATTGGGGTTCTAAATGAAAGTGATTTAGGCTAAAAGCAATTTGTTTAATTAGCTAAGAAAGTAAGAATTGGAATTAGGTTATCTATGGCAGCACCCAGTGCTTTTCCTACTAATCCCAAAGACCTTCTTTCTCTATTACTCTATTTTTAATAACAGTAAATTCTTAAATAGAAATAAAATACAAAAAGAATAACTGGAAACACATTTAAGGTTAAATAAAGAAAGTAATCTTACTTTGAGAGAATTAGCAAAGCAGAACTGAGATGCTGGGAACAACTCAGAAACACCCTAAATAAGTCTTCTGGGAAGTGAGCACCTTCTGTTTAGTTTAAAGAGTTAAATTCCTTTCACAAAAATGCATTTACACAGATACTGTACATAATAGCACTATTATAGAAAGGAGATACTTACTATAAATTAATGTTCGTAGATATCCTTTATTGCTTGGGCTGCTTCTAGGTAAGACTGCACATGTGAGCAGTGGCCTATGTGACCTTTCTCATCAACTATAATGAGGTCACCTTGTAGGTTTTCCAATCCTTGACATGTGGAATCACTTTCACTTAATTAAAACATAGCCGCAAAATATAGCTCTTGAAATGAAGCCTATTATAAAGATAATTGCCTAGTGTGAAGCATTTGGACATTACAAAATAAACACCTTAGTTTCCTATCTTCTGTTTCAACTTGAAAATATTATAGCCTCAATTCAGATTCAAAATTCATGTTGTGGAGGGCTCACCCCCTTTTCTCCTCCTCTTTTTTGCTTTCCTCTTCTCTCACCTTAGATCTCTTATTCTAATTCAAATATTTAATCAAACATTCATTCATTTAACAACCATTTGTTGAGATTGCTGCTAGGCCCTGAGGATACAAAGATTTTCAAATTATGCTAATATGGCTTAAAGTCTACTTGGAAAGCAAGATATATAAGTAAATAAAAGTAGTAGGTAATAGCTATTGAAGTAGAGATGTGCAAAAGTGTCTGGGGACACAGAAGAGTGAGTGCCTATCTCTAATTGGTATAATCAGTAAAGGCTTCACAGAGGAAACTATGTTTAAGCTCATTCTAAATAAATAAAGACTTTTCCAGACTGACAAAATGAGAATTGCAATATAGATAGGAGAAATACTATGATTAAAGGAGTTTATTAAAGAAATGGACTTTGTCATCCATCTTTTTATACATAGTACTTAGTTCCATGTCTGGGATATTATAGGCAAGCAGTAAATGTTTGTTGTAAAAAAAGAAATAGTGTCTATAAGGAGCTATAAATTTGGGGTTTGATGAGAGTAGGAGATTAATGTGAAGGAGATGTGGAAATGACATAGGTTTGGATAGATCATAAAATATCATTAATACCAAGCTAAGGAGTTCAACCTTTATATCATGATCAGATGAAAGGAATAACGTGTTACAATAGAATGTTGACTGATTTGAGCGGAGTAATACTGGGAAGAAAATGAAAATTAGTAGGCTCTAGAAGTGGTCCTAAGAAGAGACAATATGCCTTGATGAAGAGAGGTGGATTTGAAAATAGCAATACAAAGGACAAAATGGATAGGGGAAAACCTGGTGACAGTAGGACCTGATAGGAATCCATTACCATAATGCGTGGAGAAAATTATATACCCCTGAATAAAGAAAAAATGATCAGGACTAAAAGAAAGTGATGGACTTTAAAAGTACATTGAAGGTATAATCTCCATATCATAGTGCTTGAGAATCATTGTTGCAGAAAGAAATCAAAGATGAAAGTTACATTCTGGGCTTGAGCACATTGTTCATTAACTTAGGAGGAGAGGAAAAACAAATTTTGGGTGAATTCTAGAAATGTAATTCTGTTTTGGAGATAATACATTTGAAATAGCATGGGTTAAATGAAATTGACAGTTAAAAATTTAGAGCTTACAAAAGAAGTGGATATTGTTTATGTTATTTTTTATTTTATTTTATTTTTTGGTACCAGGGATTGAATTCAGGGGCACTTGACCACTGAATCACATCCTCAGCCCTCTTTTGTATTTTATTTAGAGACAAAGACTCACTGAGTTGCTAAGTGCCTTGTAGTTGCTGATGCTGGCTTTGAACTCATGATTCTCCTGTCTCAGCCTCCAGAGCCACTGGGATTACAGGTGTGTAACACTGTACCAGCATTGATGTTATTTGAGGGAGGAAGATATTTTCCATTTTCCCTCTCTCCAGATATTTTTTCTGTCCTTCTCTGCCCAGCTCTTGTTCCAGGAGGCTAAACTTTATGGAGTATATCACTGGAATCTCTTGCCCTCATGTTATCCTTGAATTTAGCTCATTACAGGAATCAGCAGAAAGTAAGAGGGCATATGGATGTAAATCTCAGTGACTCAGGAGGCTGAGGCAGGAGGATTGCAAGTTCACAGCCAGCCTCAGCAATTTAGCAGGGCCCTAAACAAGTTAACAAAACCCTGTCTCTAAATACAATATAAAAAGTGCTGGGGATGTGGCTCAGTGGTTAAGCATCCCTGGGTTCAATACTTAGTACCAAAAAAAAAAAAAAAGTAGTAGAGACGTATGTGTGAGTATTTATTTCTTTGATCCTTGCCTGTAAGGTCATGGATTAACTCTGTCCCTCTATTGAAGCCCCTCCCCTTTTCCCTGAACCCATCCCCCTAACTGACCTCTACTATAAGCTTTAGCTCTCTATTCAGATTTTAATAATTATGCTTGCCCCATATTTTTCCTTCAGGTCTAGAATCTGTAACAATTTCTTTTTTCTTTAAAGATGTTGATGGACCTTTATTTTATTCATTTATTTATATGTGGTGCTGAGAATCAAACCTAGTGCCTCACACATGCTAGCAAGTGTTCTGCCACAGAGCCCCAGCCTCAGCCCCACAATTTCTTCTATTGTTACTGCAGCATACTACCCTGTCCCTAGCTGGCTCCCTTTAAACATTTCTCATATCTGTATAAATAATCTCTTTATTAAACTCTCCTTAATTCCATATTTGACTGTGGTTATTCTTTGCCATACCCTGCTTTATATAATCAGCAATGGAGGTATTTGTTATAAACCTATATAAAGTAAATAGGAAAATGATATTAGAAAGCCAATATAATATAAAACCCATAAATAAATATCAATAAAGTCATCAAAAATTATAATTAATGAGTCAAGAAGGCCTTTTAACAAAAAAAAGATATAATCAGAACTTGGAAGAAGAGTTGAAAATCTAAATAAATAAATTACTTTATCTGTTACATAGGAATAAAAGTTGAAGACTCAGGATGACATTAAACTCAAGATGAAAAATAAATAGAAACACATAATCATAAAAACAAGTGGTTATTTTTTCCCAAATGACATTATAGTAGCCTATAGTATTGTTACCATACCCACCACCAGTGTATGTCTTGGATCATCTTAGTTGTAATTTAATGACTGAGTTTTGGTATCAATACAGTTTTCCACTAAAAGAAATGAAGAAATTTTCTGAGTAGAAGGAAAACAAATATGAGCCTGTCCCTCTATTTTTATTCCACAAAGTCAGTAGAGGAAGGCACAGAGTTTCAAACCAAAGGAATGAATAATCTATTCAATGAAATAATATCAAAAAATTTTCCAAACATGAAGAATGAATTGGAAATCCAAATTCAAGAAGCCTACAGGACACCAAATGTATAAGATTACAACAGATCCACACCAAGGCACATTATAATAAAAATACCCAACATACAGAATAAAGAGAGAATTTTAAAAGCCGTGAGAGAAAGGAATCAGATTACATATAGGGGAAAACCAATTAGGTTAATAGCAGATTTTTCAACACAGACTCTGAAAGCTAGAAGATCCTGAAACAACATATTTTAAGCTCTGAAAGAAAATAGGTGCCAATGAAGGATCTTGTATCCAGCAAAATTAAGCTTCAGATTTGAAGATGAAATTAAAACCTTCCACAATAAACAAAAGTTAAAAGAATTTATAGGTAGAAAACTAGCATTACAAAACATCCTTGGCAAAATATTCCATGAAGAAGAGATGAAAAACACCAATGAAAATCAGCAGAGGGAGGTAGTACCCTAAAGGAAAACCTAATCAAACAAGAAAATCAAGTCAAGTTAAATAACAAAAATAAACAAATATGGCTGGAAATAGAAACCATGTCTCAATAATAATATGTTATAATATTAATGGCTTAAATGTTAATGGCTTAAACTCACCAATCAAAAGACACAGGCTGGCAGTCTGGATTAAAAAAAGTCTCAACAATATGCTACCTCCAGGAGACTCACAGAAAAAGACATACACAGACTGAAGGTGAAAAGTTAGGAAAAATCATTCCACTCACATGGACTGTGGAAGCAAGCAGGGGTTTCCATCCTCATATCAAATAAAGTAGACTACAAGCCAAGGTTAATCAAAAGGGATAAAGATGGACATTACATACTGCTCAAGGGAAACATACACCAACAAGACATAACAATCATAAATATATATGCCCCAAACAATGCTGCAGCCATGTTCATCAAACAAACACTTCTCAAGTTCAACAGTCAAACTGATCACAACACAATAATCTTGGGTGACATTAACAAACCTCTCTCGTCACTGAACAGATTGTCAAAACAAAAGTTGAATAAAGAAACTATAGAACTCAATAATACAATCAATAACTTAGACTTAACTGACATATATAGAATATTTCAACCTGTGTCAAGTGGATACAATTTCTTCTCAGCAACACATGGATTCTTCTCTAAAATAGACTATATAATATGCCACAAAGCAACTCTTAGCAAATATAAAAAAGTAGAGATATTACCATGTACTTTATCAGATTATAATGGAATAAAATTGGAAATCAATGACAAAATAAAAAATAAAAATTTCTCCATCACATGGAGACTAAACAATATGCTACTGAATGAACAATGGGTTACAGAAGACATCAAGGAAGAGATTAAAAATTCTTAGAGGTAATTGAGAACATAGACACAACATATCAAAATCTCTGGTACTAAGAGGAAAATTCATTGCATGGAGTTCATTCCTTAAAAGAAGAAAAAGTCAACAAATAAATGACCTCACACCACATCTCAAATCCCTATAAAAAGAAGAACAAATCAACAGCAAAAGCAGTAGAAGGCAAGAAATAATTAAAATTAGAGCTGAAATTGATGAAATTGAAACAAAAGAAACAATTGAAAAAATTGACAAAACAAAAAGTTGGTTCTTTGAAAAAATAAATAAAATTAACAGGCCCTTAGGTATGCAAACGAAGAGGAGAAAGAAAACTCAAATTTCCAGCATACATGATGAAAAAGGTAATTTCACAACAACATTACAGATATACAGAGGATAATTAGAAATTATTTTGAAAACTTATACTCCAATAAAATAGAAGACATTGAAGGCATTGACAAATTTCTTAAGTCATATGATTTGCCCAGATTGAATCAGGAAGATATACACAATTTAAACAGACCAATATCAAGTGATAAAATAGAAGATGCCATCAGTAGCTTACCAACCAAGAAAAGCCCAGGACTAGATGAATACACAGCCGAGTTCTACAAGACCTTTAAAGAAGAACTAATCCCAATACTCTACAATTTATTTCAGGAAATAGAGAAAGAGGCAGCACTTCCAAACTCATTCTATGAGGCCAATATTACTCTGATCCCAAAACGAGGCAAAGACAAATCAAAGAAAAAAACTTCAGATCAATATCTCTAATAAACATTGATGCAAAAATTCTCAATAAAATTCTGGCAAATTGAATACAAAAACATATCAAAAAGTTTGTGCACCATGTTCAAGTGAGATTCATCCCAGGGATGCAAGGTTGGTTCAACATACGGAAATCAATAAATGTAATTCAACACATCAATAGACTCAAAGATAAGAATTGTATGATATCTGGGCTGGGGATGTGACTCAAGCAGTAGCACGCTTGCCTGGCATGCGTGCGGCCCGGGTTGGATCCTCAGCACCACATACAAACAAAGATGTTGTGTCCGCCGAAAACTAAAAAATAAATATTAAAAAATTCTCTCTCTCTCTCTCTCTCTCTCTCTCACTCTCTCTCTCTCTCTCTCTCTCTCTCTTTAAAAAAAGAATGNAAAAAATAAATATTAAAAAATTCTCTCTCTCTCTCTCTCTCTCTCTCTCTCTCTCTCTCTCTCTCTCTCTCTCTCTCTTTAAAAAAAGAATGTATGATAATCTCAATAGATGCAGAAAAAGCATTTGACAAAATACAGTACCCTTTTATGTTCAAACACTAGGAAAACTAGGGAAAACAGGCACATATCTCAACATCGTAAAGGCTGTCTACACTAAGCCTCAAGCCAACATCATTCTTTTTTAAAATATTTTTTAGTTGTTGATGGACCTTTATTTTATTTATTTGTATGTGGTGCTGAGAATTGAACCCAGTGCGTCACTCATGCTAGGCAAGCGTGCTACAACTGAGCCACAACCCTAGCCCCAGGCCAACATCATTCTAAATGGAGAAAAATTAAAGGCATTTCCTCTAAAAACTGGAAAAAGACATAATTTCTATTCAATGTAGTTCTTGAAACACTGGCCAGAGCAATTAGCTGAAAGAAATTAAAGGGATATGTATAGGAAAAGAACTTAAATTAGCAATATTTGCTGATGATATGATTCTATACCTAGAAGATCCAAAAGCTCCACCAGAAAACTTCTAGAACTTGTAAATGAATTCAGCAAAGAAGCAGGATATAAAATCAACACTTATAAATCAAAGGCATTTCTGTATATCAATGACAAATTCTCTGAGAAGGAAATGAGGAAAACTCCCCATTTACAATAACCTTTAAAAAAATAAGATACTTGGGAATCAACTTAATGAAAGAGGTGAAAGATCTACACAATGAAATCTACAGAACCCTAAAGAAAGAAATCAAAAAAAGACCTTGGAAGATGGAAAGATCTACCTTGCTCATGGATAGGCAGAATTAATATTATCAAAATGACCATACTACCAAAAGAACTATACAGATTTAATGCAATTCTCATCAAAATCCCAATGGCATTTCTCATAGAAATAGAAAAAGCAATCATGATATTTATCTGGAAAAATAAGAGACCCAAAATAGCTAAAGCAATCTTTAGCAGGAAGAGTGAAGCAGGTGGCATCATTATACTAGACCTTAAACTATATTACAGAGCAATAGTAACAAAAAAACAGCATGGTATTGGCACCCAAACAGACTGGTAGACCAATTGTACAGAATACAGGACACAGAGTCTAACCCACAAAATTATAATTATCTTATATTAGACAAAGGTGCCAAAAACATCATTGGAGAAAAGATAGCATCTTCAACAAATGTTGCTGGGAAAACTGGAAATCCATATGCAACAAAATGAAATTAAACCCCTATCTCTCACCATGCACAAAACTCAACTCAAAGTGGATCAAGGATTTAGGATTAAACGAGAGACTCTGCATCTAATAGAAGAAAAAGTAGGCCCTAATCTGCATCATGTGGGATTAGGCACTAAGTCTCCTATAGTTCAAGAATTAAAACCAAGAATCAATAAATGGGATGAATTCAAACTAAAAAGTTTCTTCTCAGCAAAAGAAACAATCTATGAGGTGAACATCCTGGGAACAAATTTTTACCCCCCACACATCAGATAGAGCACTAATCTTCTAATTTCTAGGGTATATAAAGAACTCAAAAAGCTAAGCACCAAAAAAAAAAAAAAAAACAATAAAAAATTTTAAAAAATAACCCAATCAACAAAATGGGCCAAGGACCTGAACAGTCACTTCTCAGAAAAGAATATACAATCAATCAACAAATACATGAAAAAAGTGTTCATCATCTCTAGCAATTAGAGAAATGCAAATCAAAACTACTCTAAGATATCATCTCACTCCAGTCAGAATGGCAACTATTATGAAGATAAACAACAACAAGTGTTGGCGAGGATGTGGGGAAAAGGGTACACTCATACATTGCTGGTGGGACTGCAAATTGGTGCTGCCAATATGGAAAGCAGTATGGAGATTCCTTGGAAAACTGGGAATGGAACCACCATTTGACCCAACTATCCCTCTCCTCGGTCTGTACTCAAAGGACTTAAAAACAGCATACTACAGGGACACAGCCACAACAATGTTTATAGCAGCACAATTCACAATAGCTAAACTATGGAACCAACCTAGATGCCCTTCAGTGGATGAATGGATAAAAAAAATGTGGTATATATACACAATGGAAATTTACTCAGTAATAAAAGAGAATAAAATCATGGCATTTGCAGGTAAATGGAAAGCATTGGTGAAGATATTGCTAAGTGAAGTTAGCCAATCCCAAAAAAACAAATGCCAAATATTTTATCTGATATAAGGAGGCTGACTCATAGTGGGGTACGGGGGGAGCATGGGAGGAATAGATGAATTCTAGATAGGGCAGAGGTGTGGGAAGGAAAGGGAAGGGGCAGGGGGTTAGCAAGGATGGTGGAATGTGATGGACATCATCATCCAAAGTACATGTATGAAGACACGAATTGGTGTCAACATACTTTATATACAACCAGAGATATGAAAAATTGTGCTGTATACATGTAATAAGAATTGTAATGCATTCTGCTGTCATTCACTTAAAAAAAATCAATAAAAATAGTGTCTAAAGTAGCATTGAAAGGACAAAAGTCCCAAATTAAAATGATTGTGATCATTTAGGCATCGAAAAAGAAAATAGTAATTCTAAACTATTGAAGCACATGTAATTTGTGAAAATATTGAATCTGTAAAGTCCAAATATTTAATATAGAGAATATAAAATGTCAATATAAACAAAATCAAAGAAGGATTAAAATAACAGTATAGACATAGATGGTTATTGGTTTTGTTAAGTGTCAGCCTTTTATAATTAATATTTTTCTATTTCTCTATTTAAATCATAAGTCTGTATTCCATTTCTATATCCCCTTATCATACAGAGAGAAATTTGATTTCCAAAAACTTGAATTTTTTTTCTCATTTGCAAAATTTCTCTCCAACACCACTACCAAAAATAAACCTAATAAAAATGCCAAGCTTCTTTAGAGTTATTTTGGTATTTAGATTATACTGTGCTTGAAAGTTTACATATTCTGTTTCTCTGTGTTTATCAAATTTGTTTAGTTCTGTTCATTTATCTCTGTATACATTTAGTTTTAGTGTTTGTTGTTTCCCAATCTTTTCTATTCATTTCTATTTTTGAAAATGTACAACAGTCACATCCTTATAAATCTATCCACAACAGTGACTAGATTTGCCCTCCCAACTGAAATGATTTTTAAATCAATAAAATATATAAGATGATGGATTTCAAGATACTGGGCTTCAGAGAATGAAAGTGACCCCAAGAGAAAGAAATGAGAAATAGATCCTGTTCCCAGCAATCAGAGCAAAAAAACCTCATAATTCACGAAGCATTAGGAAGGGTGCTCAGATGAGTTTTGCCTCTGAAGTAGGACAAATTATTCCTAGATTAATTGCTGCTCTCCTCCTTTCAAACCTTAAAAACAAGATTCACGAGTATCAAAATGATTCCAAGTAACTTAACTGCATCTCAGAACAGAGCTCAAAAAGACCTTTTGGAGTACAAAATAATACAGCATTGGGCAAGGTAAAATTTATCACATCTGACATCCAATAAAAGACTTTAAGGCATCTAAAGAATCAGGAAAATAGGACCCAAAATGAGGAAGAAAGTCAAAGTACAAATCAAAGAGACTAAATTTTGTTTTGTTATGATCAGAGATTGTTGCTTTTAGCTTTTCCTCTTACTGGTACCTACTGAAATTTTCTTCATGACCTGATACATGACCAATTCTGAACATGTATTATGGTCATTTGAAGAGAAGATATATTCTCTATTATTTACTTGTTATATTGTTTAGATCTTTTACATTCTTTTCTATTTGTCTGAAAGTCTCCTTCTTTACTAAACGTATTTCATCCTGAATTCATTTTTCCTATCATCAGGATCATTATGTCTACTTATACCTTGTATTTTCTCTGTATACATTGGTTCATTACTTCATACTTTAGCCTTTCTGTGGGTTTCACTATGTGAATGAATCTAAAATTTAATAGGTGAGCTCAATCTGAAATTCTTTTTTAATAGGTAAGCTAAGTCCATTTACTTTTACAGAAATGAAATGTTTTGGTAGCAATAATTTCATGCTATTTTATGCTGTACTAATATATGCTATGCTATATTTCTAGGTGTGTTTTTGTTTTGTTTTATGATTGTCTTCTAAAATGCTGTGTACCCCCCTTTTAATTCAACTTCTGCTATTTTTTAATCACTTTAAATAACATCTTTTTGACTCCCACTTATTAATTTTCTTTGACTTATAAAAATTATATATATATATATATATATATATATATTTTAAGGTATACAATTAATGTTTTGATATACATATACATTGTGAAGTGAACACCACATTTTAGCTTATTATAGAGATAGATACACACACTTACATACACAAATGACAATAAGATATATATGTAGCCTCTATCTTATCATTATTTGTATATGTGTTTTATGTGTATCAAATATCAATATGGGGGCTGGGGATGTGGCTCAAGCGGTAGAGCGCTCGCTTGGCATGCGTGCNNNNTCTCTCTCTCACTCTCTCTCTCTCTCTCAAAAAATATTAATATGGG
This sequence comes from Marmota marmota marmota, assembly GCF_001458135.2. Lineage (NCBI taxonomy): Eukaryota > Metazoa > Chordata > Mammalia > Rodentia > Sciuridae > Marmota > Marmota marmota. The sequence goes on along the minus strand of NW_026000261.1, from coordinate 1,913,095 downwards.
TGATAGTTTAAAATACTGTATAGGTTTTGCCTCAATGGTGTTGCCCCTTCTCCAACTTATAGACTGTGGAAGTCAGTGAGGATATTCAGTTATGAAGTCAGAAACAGGACTTCTGCAGAAATTCAGGGGACACGTTTCCAGGTGACTATATTTTTGGTGCTGGGAATAGAACCCAGAGCCTCACACACGCTACACAAGCACTCTTCCACTGAGCAATACCCTTAGCCCTTCCAGGTGATTTTACTACTGGATGTTGCTCATACTGTAGCTGACAGTATGAGCATCCCTCTGGATGCTACCTATCCTGACTGATCGCTACCCTATCCTGACTGTTCAGCTCTTTGCATTCTTAAATCTACTGTCTATAGAAGCAGGCACTTTAGCAATTTAGTATAATTTTGAAAATGCATCTTAGACATTTAGTGATCTTCCAGCAAGATTCGGTTATAGATTTCCAGCTGAAAGTTTAAAGGGTTTTTCGATTAACTCACAACCAGAGAATACTTACAAACCTGTAGTGCCTCCACCAGGAAAAGACAATTCATCTCATACTTTCATAGTATTAATTAGAAACTTTGTAATTTCAATGTAAAAGTTTTAAATACACAGATAGCAGGATACAAAGTAGACATAACTCACAATGTTGATTCTTATGACCTCATTAGCACAGAATCCAATGACAGTCATATTAAAGACAATTGACATTCTGTCTTTATTAATGAATTATCAGCTAATTGCCTTAAAGATAAATTAACATATGAAAAAGAGGCCACATCATCTTAGTTCCAGAACTTAGACTTCCTCTGGGATATTACCATTCTTCATCAGAGTGGGCATCTCTCTTATCTTGACAATCAGTTTTACCATCACAGTATTTGTACAGGACAGACAGAACTAGAAGAAATAGACTTCGTAAAGATCAACTTAAGAAATGCCCTATACATAAATTCAAGCAGGGAGATGAGTATAATGTAAAGGCCATTTGTTAGGATAAACATGAAGATGGAGATAAGCTCAGAATTCTTCCCCATTCCCATGTTTATCACTGCAAGTGTGCAGACCCTTGGCTCACTAAAACAAACAAACAACAACAAAAAAAACCTGTCCACTTTGCAAGCAACAAGTTGTTCCTTCTCAAGGTGATTCAGACTGTAACATGGATAATAATCAAGAAGAAAACAAGGTGTCAGAACATTCTGCTTTACTTGGACCTTTAGCTTCTGTCAGTGTCCAGTCATTTAGATGATATCACATGCATGAGCTTTGTCAGAATCCCATTCACATCAGAACCTGACACTCTTCAGGCTATGGAAGATCACAATGAAAATACAGATAATAAGTAATACAGAAAATTAGAATTAACAAATATAGTGTTGTAGTCCAATTGCAGCTTAATAATGAATGGGATTACTACATAATACTGTTTGACTTTCAGAGGGTTTTATTTTCTTTTATGTTTATTTAAAGTTATGTAGTTTTTTTTTTCTTTGTTTTTTGTTTTTTGGCTTACAAATTGTTTATTTATTTAGTTTTCATGTCTGATTACTGAAACTGGCATTTTGATCTAGTATTTATCTCTTGGAGTTACTACTAATAAGTAGACCAGACCAGTGCTATACCTTGAGCATCAAGTCAGGTCTTTTAGGATGAAATAGAACAAAATGTTTTTAGAAATTCTTATTACAGTTTAAGATGACAGTATGCAAATGTCTTATGATTCCACAGGAAGTCATGAGCTAAACCAACTCTTAATGGCCATAGAGTTTGTTTGTTGTGGTATTTCCCCAAATTGTCATGATTAGTGACAGGAAACAAGGTAATTTAGCATTTTTCTTCTTATCAGCACCACAAGGAAACTCAAAGCTGTCTTTTTCCTTCCTGATCCTAAGTAGCCTTATTCTGATGGGAAAGGTCTGTGGCCAATGCAGATTTCAAAAAGTTTCTTAAGGTTTTTAACATTATAGTGCAATGTATTAATTTGACTCAATACTTAACATCTCTGGATCTGACTTACTGAACTTCTGTGTCATTAAGGGCTTTGTGTTGTTGTGATCAAAGCAAAAAGAAAAAAACACAGATACACCGAACTTAAGCAACCTTAAGATTTGGAGCAGATTCCTCTTAATAACAGCATCTTATGTTAATCAGACCTGCTAAACTATTTACAGAGGAAAGTATTCTAGTATTGGATTTGAAAATAAGTGTTGATTTTCAAGAAAACTAACAATATATTGATGCAACATATTGTGAAAAGTTAAATTATATTGAACATCATTATAAGTTTGTAGAAAATATAGACATGTATAAATGAGGTGCTAAGAATTTTTTAAAGTTTATTTTTTAGCTAATACATAAAACCATATGATGCTAAAAGTTTTTATATGGCCTTGTATGAAAGGAGTTTGAAGGCTAAAAAACATGTTTTCTACTTTAAGAAAATAATACCATATATATTGCATTTACTACTCATATAACATCAGTGAAGTTTATTTACATGCCTCTCTTCACTTCCCATTTTTACATGTGCTATTTCTACTTCATCTGAACATACAGTATTTACCTTCTAATTTGTGTACTTATTCCCACTTTTTAATCTTAATTCTATGATTGCAAATATTCAGCACTCATCTTTAGTTCTTTTGCCTGGGCATCCCCAGTCATGTCTTGATTAAACAAAGTTAGTCTTTACTAAATTATTCTGAAAGGGCTCATGTGTGTGATATCATCTTACGTGACAGCAATTTTCTCCCAACAGCCTTGAAAACTGAATGATTGTTTGATTAGATGAAAAATCTTTTGCTTGCAATTTATTTCTTTGAGAATTTTTTTATTTTGATTTTTTAAACTATTTTTAGTTGTAGATAGACACAATATCTTTATATTATTTATTTATTTATTTATTTATTTTTAATGTGGTGCTGAGGATCAAACACAGTGCCTTATACCTGCCAGGCAAGTGCTTCACCACTGAGTCACAACCCCAGCCCAGGTTTTATTTTTAATAAAACTCCACTGTTGACTTGCTCTGCCACTGCCTGTGAAGACTGATGCCACTTGATTTTCTTTCCTTTGTAAAAGATGAGTTTCCCCCATCCCTAGAAGACCTGAGGATACAATCCTTATACATTAGCTGTAATTGTTTTATTAGGCTATTCCCTTATACACTACTCAGGGATCACAATAGGGCCCTTAGATATTTAGATTTGTATCTTCTTCTACTCCTTCTTCTCCTGCCATACTGGGGATTAAACCCTGGACTTCACACATGCTAGGCAAGCTTCTACTACTAAGCTACATACCAGCCCTTTTATTTTTTCCATAAAAAAGCCTTTTTGATTATAGTCCTGAATATTATTTATGTTTTATTTTTTACTTCTCTTTTTTAAGGATTCAAATTATAAATATGCAATATTTCTTTGTTTATCTGCTATATCAATTCTTATGTAATTTTATCTACTCACTATTATTATGTTTCCATTTCCTTATTTTTAAACCCATTATTCCAGAGGTATCACATATATAAAATAAATTATAAAATAAATTTTATTTTAATTATACAGTTGTATACCTATTTCGCTTCTTAACATTTTCTTTATATATTATAGTTACAAGACTTTGTAATAAATATGTTTGCAAATATCTTCTTTTGGTCTGTTGCTTGACTTTTCATTTTCTTCACTGTGTCTTTCAATATAGATGGTTAATTTTAATAGAGAATACACTGGCTTTGCATCTTACGACCTTACTAAATTAAAAAGTTCTAGTAGTACTATCGCAATTTCCTTTTCTTTTCTGTTTTTTTTTATTTTTTATTTTTTTAGTTGTTGACAGACCTTTATTTTATTCATTTTTATGTGGTGCTGAGAATTGAACCCAGTGCCTCACACATGCCGGGCAATTGCGCTTCTGCTGAGCTATAGCCCCACCCCACAATTTCCTTTTCAATGCATATAGCCAAGTCATGTATAGTTTTCAAAGATTCATATGTAGATGATCGTGTTTTCTATGAACAGAGATAATTTTATTTTTTCTGGTCAAACTATATACCACTATATACCTTCAGTAAATGCTCCAGGGTCAAATACCAAACCACCAGAGGCAGCCCCTATGCTCCAGCACCTGCTGAAATAATTCAAACTAGCCAATCCTAAACCTGCTTGAGGTCGGTGATAGCAACTCAGAATCAAAGAGCCTGATAAAGAAGGTGTTTCAGTGTGTGGATTTATTTGGCTGCTTAAGAAAGGAAACTGACCTGTCTCTAATTTGGGCCAAGATAGTTTATTAAAACCATACTAAAAATACCTGTTAACATTTTACAATCCACATAGAGTCAATGTTGCATAACTTCAAATAAAATGCAGAAAACTTTGCAATCATAAAGGTCAGCTTACCAGCTTCCATTTTTTTTTTTTTTTTGGTGGTACAGACAGGATGCAACCTAGGGCCTCACACATTCAAGTCAAGTGCTCTATTACTGAGCTATATTCCCAATCCCCATTCCTGTCTCACATGCTATAGTTTTATGTATTACATCACCATCGATTATATACCCTAAAAAATGTTATAAAGTTTTCCTTAAACTGTCATCTGTGTAAGAAAGTAATCTAAATGAAAAATACTTTATATTTTATATTTTCCATTTCTAGTGCTCTTCATTTCTTTGTGCGGATCCAACTTTCCAATGACTTGGAATCAACTTCCTTCTGCCTAAATAAATTCCATTACAAATTCCTGTGATGTAGGTCTAATAGCAACAAGGTCCCTTCTATTTCTTTTCTATAAAAAGTCTTTATTTTCTTTCATTCTTGAAAGATATTTTCATTGGAAAAAGCAAACATGGTTGAAAGGTTGAGTTTTTCATTCAGCACTTTAAAAATGTCTCATTCTCTTCTGAGTTCCTTATTTCCTGATGCATAGCCAACTATTCATTCAGTCATGGCTCCCTGTATGAAATATGCCATTTTTCTGTTTTAAGGATTCAAATTATAAATATGCAGTAAATATAAATATGCTGCTTTCATGATTTTCTTCATTTTCGCTTTCAACTGTTTGATTATGAAGTCCCTAGAAATAGACTGTTCAATGTTCATTGGTTCAAATTTGTTTTTCCTCTTTATTCTTTTGATATTCTCCTTTTTGAACCCCAATTACATGTATTTTAGTCAATTTGCTATTATCATCAAATCTCTAAGGGTCTGTTAATGTCATTAAAAATAAATTTTATTTTTAAGAGTAGTCTTAGGTTTACAGAAAAAAATGACTGGAACATATCCAGAGTTCTTATATACTCTCTCCCCTGCATGTCTACAGAGCCTTTTTTTAATGTGTTATGGTCTCCCAAAAGGAGACACAGAAGAGACTCAAAAAACAAAGTTTGTAATACTCATAAGAACTAGAAAAAATAAGCATGGTATGTCACATTGAGCCACATGGGAAAGTACCATCACTGGTTAGGTAGCTGAAGGGGCAGGAGCAAGGAGAGATTAGATCATGACCTATATTGGAATAGCTATGAGAAAGGCAAGGAAGCATAGTTTAAACAGCTTAGGATTGGTTGGTTTGAATAATGGATGTATTCTAAACTGCAAAGGTAAGCCCTATGTACCCAGTTGCCTGGCATCTGGCCCTGGGTTGAGTAAGGCATAGGAGTATTGCTTCCTGGGGTATACAGGTCAGATAGAGTAGATATGGCTCTGGATTGGTTAGTTTGCCTAACCAAGGCATATTCCGGGCTGAACCCTTTTCTATCTCTGAGAACTGTCAAGCCCAGAGAGGGCAATCTCTCCTCATCCAGAAAGGTTTTTAAAATTGTCAAAACATCATAATACACAGAAAATAAAAATAATAAACTATGTGGTAAACAATACATTTAACATCCTTCACCAAAGTGGTAAACTTCTTAAAATTGTTGACCCACACTGAAATATCACTATCCATAGTTTACATTAGGTTTCATTGTTAGTGTTGAACATTCATTGGTTTGGTCAAGTGTATAATGACATCTGTCCATCCTTAAAGTATCATATGAAGTAGTTTCATTGACCTGGAAATCATATGTTCTGCCTATTCATCCCTCTTGACCACCAACCCCTGGAAGTTATTAATCTTTTACTGTCTCTATAGTTTTGCTTTTTCTAAAATGTCACATAGTTGGACTCATGCAGTATGTGGCCTTCTTTGTTTTGTTACCTCCATTCTACTTTAAAGTCCATCAATAATGTGTTTTTTTTTACTCTAGTAATTTTTTTCACTTTTTCAATTTGTATTTATATTTTTAAAATCTTTTATTTGTCTGCTGAGATTCTTTTCTCTTTCCATTATTTGAGTTTGTGTTTTCATGTTGTTGAGAATAATGATTTAATAGCTGTTTCAAAATCTGTTTACTAATTCCCTCAATGGTAGATCTTGGGGTTTGTGCCAGCTGATTGTCTTTTTCTCTTGAAAAGAATTAATTTATTCCCAGTTCTTCTTATCTCTTATTATTTGGATTGTTTCCAGGATATTATAGACACTATGTTCTGCAGAATCTGTATTCACATATTCTTCTGTGATGACTGTTATTTCTTTTGTTTTAGCAGCCAATTAATTTGGTTGGGTTCTAACTGAAAACTGTTGCCTGCAAAGCAGATGACATAAAATATTTGTTCTTAGTTGAGCTGCTTTGTTATGCTCCACACATATGTGGTTTGGGCATTATTCAGAGACATTAGGAGATAGAACATTAGAACAAGATTCACTCTTGTTCTTTGCCTTCTTGGTTCCCTTTTCTTTCTTTCTGGTGTTCATGATTGCACCAGACTCAACCTTCTTAGTCTTCAACCCAGGAAGCCTGCAGTTTTTCCTACAGATCACCAGCTGTGCTAACTCTCATACTAAATGCTATGAAAACAGGGAGCTCACAGTGTACATCTGCTTTGTCAGTGCATGGACCCTCTAGCCAAATCTTCCTGCTTTTGTTTACTCCCCTGTGACTTTGATTTATGCCTAGCATTTATAATTGTAATTTATGAGAGAGGTTCTTAGTCATTATCAGGCACTTAGTCATTTTTCTTTTCTTCCCCCTCTTAGATATTTATTTGAATTTTTTCTCCTTTGGGCACCTAGCAAAATAATCTTTATTTCTTAAACTTTTCTTGAATTTCATTCCTGAGTTGGATCACCTCTCACTTCTTTTTGTTTGTTTTCATGCTGAATTTTGAATTTCAGAGTAGACATTTATTTTATATTTGCAAATCATTTTTTCCTGATGCTTAAATTCTGATAGAGTACTCAGGGTTTTTGTTGTCTTTATTTCTACAGAATTTTTATCAGCTGAAATAATTTGATCTTCACCTTGTATTTTTATAACAGTTTTATGTAGGTGTAGATTGGTGTTTAAAATGTCTTACCTCTTCCAGAAGAGCACTACTTGCCAAGTGCAAGATGTTTTAGTTACTGACTACATTGCTTATTTTAAAAGAAGTATGTGTCTATGTGTGTTTTTAATCAATGTTACATTTTTCTCCACGTGCAAGGGTTTTTGATTTTATGATTTACTTTGGTTTCTGTATGACCCTTAATTTCCTCTCCTTGTTTCATTTTCTTTTCTCTATATCAAGCATCCAAGGGATACATCTGCCTTCTAAGTTGCCACTCTTGCTATCAGACATATTATCTTTTCAAAATTGCTACTTATTTCTGAGCACTTCCATATCCATTTTTTATAATTCATCACTACCCAGGTCTCTTATCCAGCAGCTTTCAGATTTTTCTAAGCATTTTCTTTCTCAAAGAGGATTCCTCTTTTTACTGGGAGTCATATGTTTCTGGTTCTGTATCTCTTAGTTCCCTGCTCCTTTCTCCTTTATTTCACATATTCTACTTAATTATCTACTTTGTCTTGGGTCATGATTATGCAAGTTTGGAATGTTTAGTTCACACTTACAAGTACTTTAGAATTTATACTAATCTCTGTATCTTGCTTATGCTGTAGACAAGAGATAGAAAGAATTTAGTTTGCTCTTCTTGTTTGTGTGACTTCTTGGATTTTATATATACACATATATTTTGGATGATATATCATACAAAACATATATATATATATGTGTGTGTGTGTGTGTGTGTGTGTGTGTGTATATATATATATATATTCAGATGTTAGTAGCTCAATTTATCCTACGGGAAGCCAGAAGTTCCTAGACTTTCCTTTGTTACTAATGTGCACAAAGATAGCATTGCACCTCTAAAAATATATTTATCTAGATATTTTTTTTCATTTTACTAAAAGATATGCCACTATTTCTTAATGCCCATATGGTGATATAAGGGCTTTTTACTGCCACCTGCTCAAGAAAAATTGTTAACACTATTCAAATTCAATCAAGTTCTTGCAATGTACTTTCCAAGATGGAAAAATTTTTTGAAGTACTAATTGTAGTGGCTGTCATTTCCAGGTAGAAGACAATAATATTTCTAAACACTATGTTTATTATTGTACTCTTTTTATAGACCAATTAAAATGCAAAATTTATATAGCAAGACCATTTTTATAATCTCAATCATCATGTTTCACTAGAAATCTGTTAAAATTTAATTATGTGGAACTTACATATTGAGAAGGAAATAATCTATTTTTTGTTAGTTCTGGGCCTTTTATGCAGCCATCTGTGCTCAGCAAGTCATAAGACCTGGAAAGGGTCTCTAAGCTCTTCTTAAAAGATTCCATTGCAGAGTCCATGATCTTTTTTTAACTGCCTTTACTTCACTTCAGAACATTTACACATTTTTGCTTAACATATGATAATTTATTCAGTATGTCTGCTGAGCCTCTCCTGAAATTTCTCACTAAGAAAACAGTAGAAACCAATTAAGAACCTAGATAACAAGAGACGTTCTTAATTAACTCTGTAGAAATCATTTTAAAGGTTCCCTTAACGCAATGATTGTGACCAACCAGAAATTTATATGGGCTCTGTTTTTTTTTTTTTTTTTTTTTTTTTTTAAACAACAGAATGAGTTCAGTTAGTTTGCATGCCTTTTCCTACAGGGCCATGTTTTAACTCTCAATTTTGAAAATCCTTGTTATATTGTCAGTACACAAAAGACAGCAAATAGTAAAGCCATAATCCAAAAATAGATGAAGTATTGGAACACAGCACTGGAGTCTATTTTCTCACTAGATTATAAGGTGAAGAAAGGTTGTTTCATATATTTAGCAAATGCTTATTGATGTTGTAATATAATAATGCAATATCAGGTCTTATGAATACAGAAAAATCTGCTAGGTGCATTTAGATCTAGGACATCTATTGATTATATATGGTGGTTCCTCTTCAGTATAAGCTCTGGGATTATTAAACTCCTTCTGACTATTATTTATTCATTCACTTGGAGAGTGTTTATAGCTTCATGTGGAAATGAGTAGGGGAATTTCTCTTTTGAAAGAGCTATATATAGCAGGGTGTGGTGGTGCACACCTGTAATCCCAGCAGCTTGGTAGGCTGAGACAGGAGGAGAGCAAGTTCAAGGCAAGCCTCAGCAACTTAGTGAGGCTTTAAGCAACTTAGCAAGACCCTGTCATAAAATTTAAAAAGGCGTGGAGATGTAGCTCAGTGATAACCACCTCTGGGTTCAATCCCTGGAGAGAGAGAGANAAGGAAGGAAGGAAGGAAGGAAGGAAGGAAGGAAGGAAGGAAGGGGAAAGAGAGGGAGAAAGAAAAAGGTATTGTGTTGTTTTGTGCATGTTCTGCCATGGACAAGAGGCAAAACCCTACTTTTCTTAAGCCTTCTCTAAAGCAAATTAGAGAAAGACTTAGAGGGTACCACTGAGAGAGTTTGAAAATCTTATAGAATTTGGGAAGCATAGTAACTCTTGCCCAAGAAAACAAAAGATGAGAGACTATTTAGTATTATTGGTCTAAATGGCTCTGGCCAGTCTGTCAACAAACTGAAGATGGGGGAAAAAATACATGTGTTCAAGAAGCAAATGTGGACCTCTTTAAGGAAAATAAAACCTGTTAACTTTTTTTGTTGTTGTTGTTCTGGAGATTGAACCCAGGGGTGCTTAACTACTGAGCAACATCCCCAGCCCTTTTTTTATATTGTATTTAGAAAGAGAGTCTCACTAAGTTGCTGAGGCTGGCTTTGAACTTGTGATCTTCCTGTTTCAGCTTCCTGAGCTACTGGGATTACACACATGTGCCACCACACACAGCACCCTGATGACTCTGAAAAGGGACCACGTGGGGAGATCTGAGCACAGTATTGGGATGAAATCCAAAATTTATGAGATAAATGAGGAGATTTTAAGAAGCTAGTTAAAGAAGCATTTTCTCATTAAAAGACCTATATTGGGAGATCCCTAGTAGGGAACCTCCAAAAAGAATCCCAAAGTAAGGAGGAGAGGGATATGGAGTAGGAAGGATGGTAGAAGGAATCTGACATTATTACCTTATGTACATATGTGACTACACAACTAGTGTGATTCTACAGCATATGCAACCAGAAGAATGAGAAATTATACTCCACTTATGTATGATTTGTCAAAGTGAATTCTACTGTCATGTATAACTAATCAGAACAACAAAAAAGGTACTAGGGACAACTAGGAACAATGCCCCAAGACTGAATTTTAAATTTAATGGAGAATCTCAGTGCCTTTGAAATAAATTGTGGGCATCCTACTACCATTTTCTTTGAATTCTAAGTTTTCTTAAAGAGCCACAGATTGAAAAGGTATTAAAAAGTGAACTATATTTTGCAGATTTAAAAAAAAGAATCCCAAAGTAAAAAAAAAAAATCAATAACATTGCATTCCCCATCTTCAGAAAAACACAATGCCATTTTGTCATTTTTCTGTACTTATGTTTATCCCTCACTGAAACTTGGTAGGAGACAGAAATCTTGGCTAGTGAGCAGGGAAGAGAAAGATCAGAAGATAGGGAAACTATTGACTGTGTCCTCCTCCTCAACTCCAGGCTTTTTCTTCTGGTCAGGCTCCAGTTCAAAGAAAGCAAAACTTCAAATTAAATCAGAATTTAAGAGTTCTGTTGATTATATTGGACTGAACTGAGTAATGTAACCACTACATTGAATTAGATCCTTTAATACTTAGTAAAGGAAATATTTTCTTATGACCTAAGAAAAGAAGAAAAACTCTGGGATATAAGTGAGTTCCCATTCAAGGAGTGGTTAAAAGGAAAATCTCAAGGCAGGTTTTAAAGAACAATGAAAAAAGTAATAAAATTAGTTTCTGCTTCCAACCAATTGATTGACTCCTGGTGCTTCAATAAACCAGTTAAAGAAAATATCAGATGGTATGCTCTGAGAAATTATTGTTATATATCTCTTGTGTGGTTGTGTTTTGATTTGTGAACTAATTTCTATGAAAAGCCTTATACTGAGGCAATATATTTTTCTTTTGAAAGATGGTTATTTTAAAACTCAGTTTAATGTTCATACATGCTCATTAAAATTTTTGAATTCACAGAAAAGTAGAAATGGAAAACTAATGGTCTGACCTTCATTAATAATTTGGCATATTTCCTTTCAGTAATTTTAGGCATGATTTCTTATTTGTTTCTATTATATTTGTAAGAATTTTTTTTGGTACTCGGGATTGAACTCAAGGGCACTTAACCACTGAGCCACATCCCAGCCCTTTTTATGTTTTATTTTGAGACAGGGTCTCACTAAGTTTTTTAGGGCCTTGCTAAATGGCTGAGCCTGTCTTTGAACTCGTGATTCTCCTGCCTCAGCCTCAGCATGCTGGTTTTAAAAGTTTACATCATGCATTTTTTCCACCTTATAATAAAATAAAAGGCAGTTTTAGTATTATTTCAATCACTTTGAACCGTTACTTTTTTCCTTTTACTTATTTATTATTGAGTTTATATTTAATATATTAATAAGTACAGATTCTAATTATATAGTTCATTGATGTTATTGGGGTTTTTTGGGGGGAGGGTTGGTACCAGGGATTGAACTTAGGGGTACTGGACCACTGAGCCACATGCCCAGCCTTATTTTGTATTTCATTTAGAGGTAGGGTCTCTTGCTGAGTTGCTTAGTGCCTCACTATTGCTGAGGCTGGCTTTGAACTCATGATCCTCCTGCCTCAGCCTCCAGAGCTGCTGGGATTACAGGCGTACGCCACTGTGCCTGGCACCATTGAGTTTTGATAATATTCATTCATATAACCATCAACCAAAAGCAGATAAAAATTTTCCATGGTATGGATGTACTTGAGTTTGTTTAATCATTGAACTGTTGAAGGACCTTACTTTGTAAGTTTCCTCGTGCTGCTTTAAAATAATGCTCGCTATCCAGGATCAACCACTGTTCTGATTCCACCCCCCACATTATAGATGTTGTTTTACTTTCTTCAAATTTCATACAAATGGAATCATGTATTTTATGCTCCCATGGGTCTGCCTTTTAATGCTCAACAAATTTTGGAGATTAATCTGTGTTGTGCGTATCAGAAGTTAATTATTTTTTATTGTTGAATAATATTCTAGCATATAACTACTTCACAGTTTTGGTTACCCATTCTCTTATCAAAGGATATTTGGGTCTTTCTACATTGGGCCTATTAGGAAGATCGTAAGGCTGCCTTGAACATCATTGTAAAAATCTTTTTGGTATTTATGAGTTTTCATTTCTCTTGGTGTAGAATTGCTGAGCCAAAGGTGTTTGATTACTGTTTTCAGAAACTATACTTTATTCCATAGTGTTTGTAGTATTCTTGATACCACTATCAAGTTTGTAGAATTCTACCTGCTCCACATCCTTTTCTGTAGTTGTTTTCCTTAGTTTTATTTTTTCCTTAACTTATCATTTTGAAATAATTATGAATTCACAGGAAGTTGCAAAAAGAATACATAGATGCTTTTTTGTTTGACATACATCTGTAGTATGTCAAACTTAGAAATGGACATTGTTTTACTTACTATTTGATATATTAATAAGTACAGATCCTAATTATATAGTAAGTAAACTACAAACTTCATTGAATTTTTACCAGTTTTTACATGCACGAACTTGAATGTGTCTCTGTGTATGAACATGTGTGTATAAAGTTCCATGCAGTTACATTCCATATTCATCCACAATCACAATCAAGATACAGAACTGCTTCATCATCACAAAGAACTCCCTTGTACTATCACTTTTTAGTGGCACCCCTCCACCCTTCCTGTGTGCTCTAGCAACCATAACAGTGCTCTTAGTCCCTGAAAATTTTATTGTTTTGACTTTTTCATGTGTTTGGGGGTTTTGTTTTGTTTTTTTGTTTTCTGCCTTTGTTTGTTTCTTCACAAACCAGCCTCAAACTCAAGATATTCCGGCCTCAGCCTCATTAATAGCTGAGATTACAGGTAGGGCACCATGGTTAGTTTTAATTTTTATAATTTTGTCGTTTTGAATATATTACATTAGTGGAATCATACAATAGGTGACCTTCTGTGATTCACTTTTTTCACTAAGCATAATGCCCATGTTGTTGGGAATATCAGTAGTTTGTTTCATTTTATTGATGAGAAATTTTCCATGGTATGGATGTACTTGAGTTTGTTTAATCATTGAACTGTTGAAGGACCTTTGAGCTCTTCTAGTTTTGTCTATAAAAATTCATGTATGGGTTTCTGTGTGAACATGAATTTTCATTTCCCTGGAATGAATGAGCAAGACTGCAAATGCTGGTTTGTATGGTGTCTACATTTTTAGTTTTATAAGAAACTGACAAACTATTTTCTGAAGTGGCTCTATCATTTTACATATCCATATATCCAAGGTTCCTTTCTTTCATGTGAATATCTGGTTGTAGCACATTTTGTCACAAAACATAAGTTGGTGAGGCTGGTTTTGAACTCCTGATCCTCCTGCCTCAGTCTCCCAAGCCACTGGCATATGCCATTGTAAATAAAATAAAGGTATTGTGTCCACTAGCAATTTATGAATGATCTGTTTCTCTGTATCCTTGCCAGCATTTGGTATTGTTGTTGCTATTATTACTTTAGCTGTTCTAATAGGTGGTGTTTAACTTCTTTCCCCTTGCAAATTTGCATTCTATATATCATATTCAGGTCTTTTCACATCTTTTGCACATTTTCTATTGAATCTTTTTTTATTCTTGAGTTTCAATATTCTTATATATTCTAGATGCAAATCCTTTGGTGCATGTATGGTTTGCAGATATTTCCTCAGTCTGTGCCTTGTCTTTTCATTCTCTTAAATCTTTTCCAGAGAAGAAAATTTTATTTTTGAATACATTTAATTAATCATTTTTCCTTTTTGTAAGTTATGTTTTTTGGGTCATGTCTAAAACTCAGGACCTAGCCTAAGGTTCTGAAATTTTTCTTCTAAGAATTATTCCAAATGATTTATAGTCTTACATTTTATATTTCAATCCATAATTTACTTTGAAATAATTTGTGTACAATGTGAGAATTTTAGGTCAAGTTTCACATTTTGCCTATGGGTATCTAATTGCTCAAGCAACATTCTTTGGAAAGACTTTCCTCCACTGAAAATATTTTCCAACTTTGTCAAAAATCAACTGCTGGTATTTCTATAGACCTATTTCTAGTCTCTTGATTCCATTGCATTGATCTGTATATATGTCTTTCAGGCAATAATACACTTTCCTGGTACTATAGCTAGACAGTAAATTTTAACATCAGGTCAAATGATTCATCCCAATTTATTTTTTTACAAAATTGTTTTACTATATAATATTTTTTGCCTTTTGGTATAAATTTTAGTTTGTCAATATCTGATGAAAATCCCAATCGAATTTTAATAGGAATTACACTAAACATTCATTTGGGGAAAATTCGCATCTTTACTATGTTGACTCTTTCAGTCCATGGACACACTATGTATCTTCTGTTAGTTAGATATTCTTCAACTTCTTTCATCAACATTTTATTTATAACACATCATTCCTATGTTTTGTTTTGTTTTTGTGGTGCTTGGGATTGAACCCAGGGCCTTGTGCATGTGAAGCAAGCACTCTATCAACTTAGCTATATCCCCAGCCCCCATTCCTGTTTTTGTTAGATTTATACCAAAATTTTTCATTTCTCTGATAAATTTAAAATGGTATTGAGCTTTTTCATTTTGGTTTTTAAGTATTCATTGCTAGAATAGAGATATAAGACGATTATTTTTATCTTTTGATCTTATATCCTGAGACTTTATTGAATTCAATACTTCTAAACATTGTTTTCGCTGTTTTTTGTTTGTTAGTATGTTTTGAATTTCCATGGAAATTTTTACATTGAAAAATTGTGTCTGGCCTGGGGTTGTGGGTCAGTGGTAGAGCATTTGCCTACCACGTGTGAGGCACTGGGTTTGATCCTCAGCACCACATAAAAATAAATAAATAAAATAAGGGTATTGTGTCCATCTACAACTAAGAATATATTTTGTAAAAAATTGTGTCATCTATAAACAATGACAGTTGCATTTCACTTTTTCTAATCTGACTTTTCTTACCTTATTTCCATGGCAAGGATGTAAAAACTATGTTGAATAAGAAGAGTAACAGTGAACATCATTGCCTTTTTCTGTCTTTTTATGTGTATGTGTGTGCGGGGGTACTGAGGATTGAATCCAGGGGTGCTTTACCACTGAGCTACATCCCCGGCCCTTTTTATTTTTTTTATTTAGGAATAGGATCTCTCTAAGTTGCTGGGGCTGGCTTTGAACTCCCGATCCTCCTGCCTCCAAGCCACTGGCATATGCTATTGTACCTGGCTTGTTCAGCCTTTTTAATTGGAAATTCTAGAATGTGAGTTGTAGTATCTCATTGCAGTTTAGTTTGCATTTTCTTGCTAAATAATGATAATAAGAACTTTTCAGCATGCTTAATCTTCATTCATATTTTTTTAAAAAGCTTTTTTTCTTATGCTCTTTTATAAAAGCATTAAATAATATACATCAACATAATTTTGGTGTATAGTAAAGATAGGTTTCCTTTCTTTCATGTGAATATCTGGTTGTAGCACATTTTGTCAGAAAACATTTTCTGTCCTCATTGAACTGAATTGGTGACTTAATTACAAACTAGGTAATAATACATGTATGAATTTATTTCAGACATTCTATTCTGTTCCTTTTGTCTACATACCTATCCTTCATAACAATCCCACAATGTCTTAATTATTACAGCTTTATAGATATCTTGAAATAAAATAGTGTGAAGTCATCAAACTTTGTACTCTTAATGCCGTGTTTCTGGCTATTTCAAATTTTTTAAATTTCTTCATAAACTTTAGAACTAAATTGTCAATTTCTGAAAAAGAAAATCTGCAAGAATTTTTAGAGAAGTATATTGTATCTACTGATAAATTTAGGAGAATTATGCCTTACAAACATTTTTCCTATCAGTGAAAATATTACATCTCTTCATTCATTTAGGCCTTCTTAAATTCAATTTTAGTTCTTCCACTAGTTTTTAGATAAAAACTCTTTTTTTATGTTTGCTTTTCTGATGGCAAAATGCATAGTCAACTTATTTTATATACCTTAAATCCTTATGATGTCATTCAACTTACCATGTAAAAAGGAATAATTAGTTACCATTTATTCTACTCCAAATCATTGTGCTAGTGTTGTTTAATATTTCACTTTCACATATGCTATAAACTCCAAAATATATATTTTTTAACTTTAGTTGACTGTATTTTCTGTCCTTGGTATTCTGAAAATTCACTGATAGTAAAGCAAAATTCTGTGTTTGTCCAGCATTTCATTTCTATTTGATAAGTACCTGGGAGTGAAATGGTTAAGATTTACAATAAGTATATATTGAAATTTAAAAAAATATTTTCCAAAATGTTTGTAGCATTTTACATTCCACCAGCATTACAGGCATTTTCTAGTTACCCTATCTTTGGTAACTTATAGTATAGTTAAGTTTTTAAATATAACTTGCCTAAGTTGAATGAAGCAGTATTTTTTCCTTATGGTTTCCATTTGCATTTCCTTAATGAATAATGACATTGAGCATCTTTTCATGAGCTTATTTGTCACTTATATATATTTTTTGATTATTAAAATCTTTGAACTATTTTAAATTAGGTTTCCTTACAACTGAGTTCTCTATATATTCTAGATATATGTCTTTATCCTAAGTTTTACAAATATCTCACCTATTCTAAAATTTTATTCTTTCTAAGAGCTTTTTGAAGAATTAAAGGTTTGGGCTGGGGATGTGGCTCAGTGGTAGAGTGCTTGCCTAGCATATATGAGTCCCTGGGTTCTATCCCCAGCACCAAACATATAGATAAAGAAGAATGAAAGGTTTATTTTAATTTTTTAAATATCCAATTAATTGAACTTTTTTAATAGCTTGTTGGGGGTTTTGTTGTTGTATCTTAACAGTTATATTTGTATCTATGATGCCTTTTTAGTGAATATTTGCATATGGTATTAGGAAAAGGCACACTTGTTTTTAGCACAGGTATATCAAATTATCTGCTTTATTGGTTTGTGTGTATGTGTGTGTGGTTGCTTTGGAGTTTACAGTATACTTCTTTAACTATTATGATCTCTCTTTAAGTGGTCTTTTTCTATTTCATGAATGGTATAAGAACCAAGGGTATATTCTATTTTTTTCCTTGTTGCCTTTGGACAATTGCTATTATACATTCTATGTCTTCATTTCTTATAAACTTCATAATACATTATTACTATTTTGCTTTAAATAATTAATATCTTCTAGATAAATGTATTTAAAAATATATACTCACATATTTATCATTGCCATGCTTTTCATTCCTTTTTGTAGATTCAGATTTCTATCCAACATTATTTTCCTTTGGCCTGAAAGATTCAGCATTTCCTATATTAACATATAATAAATCTGTTGGTGATAACTGTTTCAGCTTTTTGCATGTGTGAAAAAAAATTTGTTGTCATTTTTGAAAGATATTTTCACTAGTTATTTCAGTTGTCAGGTTTTTGTTCTGGCTGTCATTTATTGTTTTTGTTTGTTTGTTTGCTCGTTTGTTTGATATGTCATTACTTCAATGATGATGTCCCACAACCCTCTGGCTTGCATTTTCTTGAAGAGTTATCTGATCTTATATTTCTCCCTCTGTTTAAATGAGGGGACATTTCCTACACCCTTAGAAGAAGAAAATAGTTTTCCTGACTCTCTAACTCTAAAATCTCTTCTTTATTGTTTCCATGAAGGGTTAAATCAATGTAACTTTTTTTCTCCCTTGAGATATGCCATTTCTCCATACTGATCACATTATTTTTCTTTGGGTCTCCATGATCTGTTCAGATTAGATTATACACATAGTAGTTTTCCTCCATGTGTGTAAAGCAAGGTTTTGATTAATTTAATTTGAGTACCTAGAGCCAAAGTTCATAGGGTCCTTAACCATCAGATGCTTACATAGTCTCTTTTGTGCTCCTTGAAAAAGTAGAGCTTACATGCTCTCTTCCAGTTTTAGGTACTGGCCTTAAAGACACTTTAGAAACTGGTCATAAAGCTTCCCATGCTTAGTGATTACCCTTCATTTTGAGGACAAGTTCCTGTTATCAATTCAATTTCTAAGTGTTCTGGCTCCTAAAGTCATTCTATTATTTTAGTGTCCTTTCTTCCTCATACTGAGTAATACTTTGTATTTGGTTTAAGTCTAATATCTCATATGTTGGAATGCATAATATTCATATGACCTATAGAAATTGAGGTTCCTTTTTTCTTTTACTACTAAGAAAAAAGATAAAATTAAGAGTCATTGGCTTTCCTGAGCCCTAGTGCAACTAGAAATAAGACTTAAATTTTTGTTTCCAAATATAATGTGGTTTCTATCATATAGGAAAATAAAATATATATCATAAAATTGAATAAAATAGTTTTGGGTTCTTCAGATAATAGTAGCCACACTCAAAACTGCATCTATATATATTATGTATATAATTTATATATATATATTCTTCAGAGAGACTATTTCATTCATGAAATTATGTGTGTTCTTTTTTGGAATCTGTAATTCTATGTTATAAATTCTGGTTTCTGTTAAGATCTTTATATATTGGTTATTTTCCTACCAAAAATAAAGCAATTTTTCCTTTCTGTTCATAGAGCCTTAAAATATTATGTAACTGATTATCTAGGCCTCACTTTTAGAAAATATAGACTGACAGAAAAAAACTTCTAGAAATACAGCCATAGAATATAACTACTGAAATGATATAGATATCATCTAATCCAAATCATTCATTTAATAGATGAATAAAGCCAAGTCAACCATCTGCTGACAGAATCTGGACTAGAAGTCAGTCTTCCCCATACTCACAGTCCATAGCTATTTCAGCTACATTAGGCTGCTTACCCCTTCATGTAATGACATCCCCCTTGGGTAGCTCAGCCTCTGCTTCACCTCTCACAATTTTGCTTCACTTACACCATTTGAATTTTTAGGATCACACATTGGAAACTCCCTTTATAATGTATGTACTTCAGATAGCTATTGAACATAAACAAGCAAGAAGCCTATCCAAAATGCAATAGAAATTTAATCTTCTCACAGTCTACTAACCACTGAATTCATCTTTAAAACATCCTTATGTGATCATACTAACAGACTTGCATTTATCAGAATGCAAAGCAAATGGCAGTAAATTATTTTTTTTGCATGTGGAGAGTTAATCGCTACTGTATCATAATATAAAATTAAGAGAAAATTGTACTTCTGAGATGAATATAGACTTGATCAAACTTCTTGATGTGTTTATGCTCACAAAAATAAGAACTGATCATTTTAAAAATATTTAAAAGGCAAATGATGATCTAGTCACAAGAGCAGAAAACTTTTTGTCGTTCTTTAAGCTCAGTTCTCCATTATGAAAACTCTTCAACTAATTTTAAAGCTAAAAAATAAGTTAAAATACATTGGCTGGTAACTGCAATCAACCAGTGAAACAACTTATGGTTGTCACATTATAATGGTCAATTTATTCTTGCCACCCTCCTTAGAAACAGGTTTTTGGACATTCATCGATCATCATTTAGAACATTAGTATACCAGGTGGTATATGTATTTGAAACAAGGTAATTTTTCAAAAGACTCATTAATATTAGAATTTCCAAAGCTGCCATTTGTTTTATTATGTGTTTTGGCATCCAGCACAATTTTATGTCCTGAAAAACAGATTGTAGCCATTTCATCACTGTCTCTGCCTGATCAACGTCAATATTATTGTATTAGCAACAAATCACTATTAAGAATATGTTCCTTGATAATGGTGATAAATTATGTTGGGAAGTTCCAAAAGATAAGTATTATAGTTGGGCTGGGAAAGATTTTCAAAGTTCATTCTATAGCCTGAGAACTTAACTTCAGTCTCCTTAATCTTCCCCTAAATTTAATTTATGTTTTTTGAGAAGAGAAAATTTTTGTTTACCCTTTAATATAATTCAAATATGTAGGTTTTTGAAAAATATGTTATGATCCAAGGCAAACAAATTAAAACATTCATTTGTACTTTGCATCCCTTAAAATATTACAAATAATTATAATACCTAAAATCTGAGAAGCAATTTGATTTTACAAGGGGATTGCTAGCAATATTAAAATTATCTCCAGTTTGAGAAAGAGGGTCAGGGTGACATTTACCTTAAACTTATAATAAAATGGGAGTTGAGAGAGAGTTTGCATGATATACACAAATGCAAAATGTCTAACATTTTAACCTATGTGTTTTGTCTTGCACTCCATTCCTCTTTTCATTTAGCCACAGTTTTTCTAGCATCTCCTCTGTAAATGCACTGATTAACCCTCATAACTGTGTCTATGTGGGACTTTAGGCCTTATCATTTGATTGAGTGAATTATACTATCAATGGCATCAAATAAATATTTTTCTTCTATCAAATTTGATTTTCTTCAGATCTCAGTTTAGACCTGAAAGTCAAATTTTATCCTTCCAAGCTGAATTAGTGGCCCTTCTTCATCATTACATAGCACATTTTATGTTCTCTAACTTAACGCTTATTATTCCCCAGCATTATAATTGTTCTATTATTTGCTGCCTGCTCAACTAGATCATGTGCAATTAAAGGGCAGGCACCTTTTGTTTCCCTTGTTCATCCCACAGCTCTATTACCTAACATAAGTCCTGGTACATTGTAGATGTTATATAAAATCTTAATGAAATATTGAATTTTAACTGTTAATAGTGGTACTAGATAGGAATGGTTCTAAATGGGTGATATTTTTAACCTCTATTGAGAATATTTCCAGATCTGAATTGATTGGGAATTTGTAATGAACAATCTGTTCTGTTTCTACTTCTACCTTAAGCCAACATTTATTGCTCAGATAAGAGGGATGAAAACCATTGTCCTGCCAGTTGTACAGATGTTCACTCAATATTCAAGCATTACAAATTTAAGAACTAATCATTAGTGATGTCTAAGTCAATGATTTAGTTGTAGGCTGATTATGTTTTCTGATGATTAATGATTTTTAGAAACCTGCCATAATAGAAGGCCTAGTTTCATTTCAATAAAGACCTCTTATTCCATTTTACCCAAAGATAGCTTTCCAGAGGAAGTTGGTTAAGATTCTGTCAGATTTGGAACAAAAATCAATCATCATCATTGAATATACAGCTTAAGGTTCCTGCTCAAAATTTTACAGGCCACCAAATATGGGAGAGGGGACTATAGATTCTAAATATGGTGTTGCTCTGAAATTATGACAGGAGATGAGAAAAACATCATGCTCCAAACCTTACAGTGATTAGGAGCACTATTAAATAAACAAAATTGATCATATGCAGAAGTCCTCCACCATAAAAGATGAATTATAAATTTATTTTGAATGAAGTTTCTCCCACAACTTCATCCTAGGTACTATTACTCCATCTTATCAAAAGGACTAAAATATATATGTCCATTAAGCTTTGAAAACATACTGTTGTAAAACTTTCATGGTGGAACTGTTTGTAGACAAGAGCGATTCAGAATTAAGATTGGATTGGTGTTGATCCAGCCCTGTCCAAAAGAATAAAGTCTATATTTCAACAGATGTGATTTTTCTCTTCATATACTCATAAGAAGTGTTCTTTATAGTGGAATAGGGAGAATACTCTGGGTTTTCCACCACCTGCATTAACTATCCATGTTAGATTTCTTCAACTGATTTACTCATTTAAGAGCCTACTATTGACTTGTGTACTCAATTCTAGATGAAGAATAAACACTAGGCAACAGAGGTTATCAAGAAGGTCTTTCTTGACCATGTCTTTTTTTAAAAAATGTACCTTTTGAATGTATCATTCCATTTCAAGTAGGTGGTAGGGATGATTGAGGGAAGAAATTTCCAGAGTCCTTGTCTCTACCAGCTAATACATATGTGCACATAGCAGTTTAGGTAATAATGCACTTGGATAATTCTATCTTGAGTGGTTATAATACTTTCCTTTTCCTTTTCACTTTCCAAATAGCCCTTTATCTTAAGAGCACTTGAAAAGAAAATATTTCCTATTGCTTAAAAGCAATACAACCCC
>NW_026000261.1:1881010-1887039 GCF_001458135.2 Marmota marmota marmota | reverse complement strand
CCCCACATTTTAGCTGGGGATATAGGTCAGTTGGTAGAGTGCTTGCCTTGCATGCATAAGGCCCTGGGTTCAATCCCCAGCACCACCCCCCAAAAAAACCCACGTGTTATCAAAAAATGTGTGCTCATTCATACTCCTCGTTGCACACCTTGATTTTTCCTTCTAGAAAGAAACTATGCTATCAACTTGGCAAATTCATTTATTTATTAATAATTTTTTTTTACATTTGAATCAAACGGGGTATAATTTCTCATTTTTCTGAGTGTACAGGTTACAGAGTCACATTGGTCATACAGTCACGTATATACATACAGCAATACTAGTGTCTATTTTATTCTGCTGCCCTTCCTATCCCCCCTTCCTCTCCCCTCCCCTCCTGTCACTTCTCTCTACCCAATCTAATGTGACACAGTTCTTTTTTTTTCCCTCACATAATATAAATAAATAAATAAATAAATAAATGAAAGAAAAAGATCTTAGAGAAAGCTCCCTCATTCCTTCCACCATGTTGGGGACAAAAAGGCAGCATCTATGAACCAGGAAGTGGGTCATCACCAAACAAAAAAATCTACCAAGGCCTTGATCTTGGACTTCCCAGCCTTCAGAATTGTGAGAAATAAATTTCTGATATTCATAAAAATAATATTTATTAATATTAATATTTTATCTATTAATAAAATTTATTTATTTATTAATAATATATATGGTTGTATCTTACAAAGATTAAAGCATAAATTAATTAAAAAAACTTAAGAGAAGCTCTTTCCTGCCTCCCTGTACCTTCTTGATGTAAGCACTCTCATGTCTCTTTCTTTTCTGATAACATAGGGATTTTTGATATCAAAATTGAAGACTCTGCCCCAAGTATTTTATTCTCCAAAAGCACATGCATAAAAACTTGTAAGCACTTACACAGTATTTTCAGTAGAAAATTTCCCTCGAATTGCACATTGTTTATTTTGTAGTGTGTGACCTGTGTGAAGTCAGATGGGCACAAACTAGTATGTAGTCAAATTGTAGGGACTCACTTTCTCCAGAATGCACACACATATATATTGGTTATATTGCTCAATATGATACTATCAGACATTCATTCCTATGGATTTTAAACATAAATACAACTGAGTAGAGGAACTCTTAAGCTTCTGTCAGCTGAATCATTCTCTAAGAATCATGTAATGCAGGAATAACATCAGAGTTTAAATCGGAAGAATTTCAGGAACACAGCAATTTAATAGAAATGTCTAAAGAGTGGCAGAAGAGAAGCAATAAAGTCCAATATTCCTCATTTCAATTTTTGTTGGAGCTTAATGCAACCATGTAAATGAGCACATTTGTTCAGTGCAATATTTAATAAGCATCAACATTTAGGAAAATATTGGATCAAGAAGAAATCTTAGAGATTCTATAATTCAGATCTTTCACATTATATAGGAAGAATAGCCAGAAAGAGTGACTTGAGCCCCAATTCAGTATTTCTCCTCTATAACAAACTGATCTTTTTACTGTGCTATAGAGAAAGTATTGGCATAAACTTACTAATTAAATTATTTTGTATTGCAAATGATGGAAAATTCACTATTTGGAAAAGAATGACATGAACAAAGGAACCACTGACTAGAAAAAAAGAAAAAAGAAAGGAAAAAAAGTACTTTATATGACAAGAAAATATTCCTGCCTCTTGGTAAAATAAGCTGCATGTTCTAGCATTGACCTGGTCTTCTAAAATGAAAGTAGTCAGGAACATGCAAGCAAGATAACTTATCATACAAGTTGATAGAAGATAAATGCCTTACTTTAACATACACTGAATGCATATTTGCACTACAAATGGTGTCCTATGTCTAAGAAGTCTTTTCAACTGAAAAGGTTTTAATTTGTCAGATTGCTTCCCACATATCCCCCTAGAAGATGGCACTTTGCAGAGGAATGGGTGATCAACAAGTAAAGTCTGCTAACAAAAAATAAAATTGGAGGGGCTGGGGATATAGCTCAGTTGGTAGAGTGCTTGGCTGGCATGCACAAGGCCCTGGGTTCAATCCCCAGCACCACAATAAATAAATAGATAGATAGATAAATAAATAAATAAATAAATATATATATATAGAGGTCACAGTTTAATAATATACTCCAAGGCCAACACCCTATTGTGGCCATGTAGCCAAAACTTAAGTCATCCTGACTTCCTACAAAGGCTAACTCTAATCATAAACAAAATAACAAATATAAGCATTATGTTCTGGACAGTATGATTCAGTGAAATTAAACCAATTAGCTATAAACCAATCAGCTTAACCAGCTCTGCTAACCTTTACAAGAATGTAATGTTTAACAGTCAATCAACAAAAAGGTCAAAATACCTCCTCCTTTATGCTTTGTAAACTAGAACTGCTATGCAGGATGTGCATGAAGCTTCTTACCACTTACAGTTTGAGGTCTCCCAGTTCACCAAATTATTCTTTTGTATGCACAACAATCGCAATTTTAAAAAATTTGACAAGTTTGATGAAGAACTGGAATGATATGAAGGACATGACTCACTGCATTAGGGAATTTGGAGCAGGGAAAAAAGTGATTTCCTCCATATAAACATGTACTGTAGCTTCCATCCATAAAAGTACCAAAGTCTGCTCAAGCTTAGAAGTAAAGAAAGTAAAAGATCTAACACTTCGAGTTCTTAACTAGGTCCAATTCTCCAGGTTTATTATTCTGCAGGGCAAGTAGTTGCACATCATTGAGAGACTAATGGTGCAAAATGGAAAGAAAGTTTAAACTCATTGAAAGTCTATTATATCATTCTCAGCATAACACAGTACCCTGAGGATTTCAAATCCAGCCTTGCTACAAATTATACTCAATTCTAGCTGCACTCTAGACCCCTTTTTAGATTGGAAGCTTCAAGAATTAAACTAACTTGAAGTCAACAATACCTTATACTTCCTTTCTAGGTAAGTTTCATCTTTACCTTCATCCACTATTATCTTTGGTTCTGGAATGTGACTCTAAACCAGGTCTGGACTTTTAATCAGAGTGTTTTGATGGACAAAGGAAGTACTTGCTTCATGCAGGTTTCCTATTTTGAAGTAGTTCAACAGCCTGTTTTAAGTCTGGAATGTGAAACCAATGTCACCTCTTGCTCCTGTGGTATCCTTTGGCTTTCTGCTGTGGCTCAAACCAAATCTTTCTGGAAATTATAGGTTGCCTAAAACAAATGATCTGTACATTCCAATATGGCTCTCCTTGTTCTGGAAATCCTGCTGTATCTAACTTGAGAGTGCAGGATTCCCCACACAGGTGAGGACCATTATAAAATGTACATTAAGAGAGTAAGAGTTAAAGTGCCCAGGCTGTGGAGCCAGGCTACCTCCATTCAAATTTTCGTTCCATTTCTTGCATTTTGACCATGTGGGACATGTAATTTCACATCTCCATGTTACAGTCTCTTTATTTGAATAACTTAGATAACTAACAATCCTTACTGACTGTGGTTTTCCTGAGGGTTTAACAATACATGTAACATACTAAGAACACAAAACATTACCAATATTATTTATTATTTCTATGATTTTTATTTCATTCAAGTCTTCTGTATAAAATGAAAGTATAGGGATTAAAATCATTTTTAATGGACAGTATGATTCAGTGAAATTAAAGGGAGGCACACAGTTATAGCATTTGGTTATGACGATAGCTAACTAGCTCTCAGGAGAATTGGGGAAAGTTGTTAGGAATATTATTCTAAAATTAGACATGCAAAATGAGCAGGAATTAGGCAGAGTATGAAGGCATGTTGTGGGAGTAATCATGTTCTAAACAGAAAGAATATCCATGAAACAATGGGGCATGTGATGAGTTCAGAGAACTAAGAAAAGTTAAGTACGAACAATGATGGGTCATACTGACACAGACTATGTAAAGACCATAAATGGCTTTGAACTATGTGCCAAGAAATTTCTATTTTACTATTAGGCAATGGGAACTCTTTAAAGATTTTAAACAAAAGAATGAGTGGGTCACATTCACATTTTAAAATTATTTACTTTGGCTGCACTATGGTAAATGTAGGGAGAATAGGCTCACTAGTGTAGCTCAGTGGCAGAGCACTTCATCTACAAGGCTCAGGTTCAATTACACACACACACACAAACGCACGCACACACACACACACACACACAGCTGCAAGCTCACTAAAGGGAAACAGTTACATTTTAATGGAAGCAGGTATAATGTACTTGTAAAGACTGAATGCAGACCCTATGAGATTGGCATAAGGATACACAGACTCATCAATGAAACAGAATTAAGGGCTAGAGAGAAATGCTTACATTTTTGATTAATTGATTTTTGCTAAGACAATCCCATGAGCAAAGAATAATTATTTCAACAAATGATTCTGAATCAACTGGCTGTCCATATGCAAATAAAGATGAATTTAGACCCTTGCCACACATAATATGCAAAAAATAGCTCCATATGGATTATAAACCTAAATTTAAGAGCTAAAACTTTAAACTTTTGGAAGAAAAACATAAGAGACAATCTTTGTGACCTCAAATTATGCAGAATTTTTTAGATATCATACTGAAACTACAGTCCAAAAAGAAAAAAATGATAAATTGGTCTTCATCAAAATTAAAAACTTCTGTTTTTTAAAATGCACCATTAAAAATGAAAAACAAAACAAAAAAAGCCAGAATGGGAAAAATGATACTATAATACAAAATATCTGAAATATTACTCCTTTGATTTTATCAAACATGGTCACCCCAAGAACAAATTTTAAAAAAGAAAAGAATAAAACATGGTCACCCCAATACCCATGGGTTTCAAATGCATTTTGAATACATGTTGTGTAGGGACCCATGAAAATAATTACTTAAAATACACATTGCTAGATGCCTTATGAAATTCTAATAAATTCAGTTATGAGGAATTTGGTGTGTTGGAATGGGTATCTGGCCTTACCCCAAATACTATTCTTTAAATATTCTAGTCCCCCCTTTTTTAATCAGTCCCTCTAAATGAAACACGTGCTGTTTGCCCTTCACCCTAACTTTTTAAATTATATTGAGGTCATGAAAAAAATGATAGGAACTATTGGGCTGCCATTTTGCCACTTCCCCCTTAGATTTCTTCTTTATCTGTATATTTCTTCTGAAAGAAATTACACAAAGCTTTTGTTGAGAGAATTATAGCCAGTCGAAATGAAATTGCCAGGAGCATAGGCTTTGAGGTAAGTCAGATTGTCTTCAAACTTACTGGTTGAAGTAGGTTATTTAATCACTCTTTAAGCTTCAGTTTTTTATCTATGTAGTGGGAGAATATTACCTATTTCTCAGGAACTACATGAAGTGATGCACCTAAAATTAAAACGTAGTACAGTAAATGGTATGACATATTGAAGGAATGGTCACTATTCTTATCACTAGGAAATGGATCTGACTTTTTTTTTCCTGAGATGTCCTTTATTCCTGTTTCACAGATGAGGATACCAGGCTGGACCTTCTGACAAGTGAAACCACCAGGGTCTGACTAAGCAGTCACTGGCTGAGAGCAGCCATCTGCTGGCTGGGAAAGGGATTGGGTGGGAGGTACTGGGCAGCAGTCTCAGGGAGAGTGAGTGGGACAGTGTAGAGGCAGGAGGCATGGCAGAGAATTACACATAGGGATGGAACATCCTGTTCCTGTTGCATAAGTGCCATTAGCCCTGCTTCATAATATACCTGCCAGGATCTGACTTTTTAACATTAGATAAATATTAAAATGTTACTGTATACATGGTTATCATTAAATTAGACACTACATTTCTCCCCAGAGACAAAAAACTAAGAGTTGATGTTAGTGAAATTTTCTCAGAGTGCTCAAAATATAAAAATAAAGTGAAAGAACACTGAATTCAATTTTGGCCCTTGTCCTCTCCATATTCATTCATTTAAGTATTAATAGTTATATAGTTATTGAGAACCACTTAGGAGATATATATATATATATATATATATATATATATATATATATATATATATATATAT
>NW_026000261.1:1818918-1880985 GCF_001458135.2 Marmota marmota marmota | reverse complement strand
AACAAATATGGTACCTGAGTCTATGGAGTTTACAATCTGGTACAAGTAGCAGAAAATAATGAATCAAATAATTATATAACTCACTAAGTCCAGGGAAGAAAATGAATATAGACAGGTAATGACATGTGATGAGGGCCTCATGGTGGGTATGTAATCAGAATGGTGTCTTTAAAGAGTCACCATTTACAGTATCAATCTTGAAGAATGATAATGAGCTACTCATATAAGCCAGTGACAAAACATTGTAGATGGGAGGATGAACATGTATGAGAGCCCCATAAGGGGAGGGACGTGTCATGTGCAATGAACTGAGGGGAGGCCTGGAAAACTGGAGAGTAGTGATCAAGGGCAGAATGCCTTCCCTAAATTGAAGTAATTAGGTGGCAGATCATTTAAAAACTTGTATGTCATGGTAATTAATTTGGATTTTATTCTGAATGAAGAAAATCATGTTAAGAAGAGAAGAGAATGTGTTAAGGTTTAGATATGAGGTATCCACCAAAAAAGCTCATGTGTGAAGCAATGCAGGAATGTTCCGAAGTGAAATGATTGGGTTATGAGACCCTTAACCTAATCAGAGCATTAATCCACCCATATGAATTAACTGGGCAGCAACTGTAGGCAGGTAGGGTATGGATGGATGATTTAGGTCTCTGGGGGTGTGCCTTTGGGGTTTATATTTTGTCCCAGGTGAGTGGAGCTCTCTCTTCTTTCTGATTGCCATGTCCTGAGCTGCTGAGCTGCTTTCCTCTGTCATACTCTTCTGCCATGATGTTCTGTCTCACCTCGGGCCCAGAGCAGTGTTGATAGAGCTAAAGTTAAATTTGAAATGCCAATGAGATATCCAAATAAAGAAAATAAGCAAGCAGAAGGAATATAAATCTAGAAATTCCAGGGGCAGATCAGGAATATAGAGAGAGATTTGAGAAATTGAAGGTATCCATAGCATTTGTGGTCAGAAGACTTAGAGATTTCAGAGAAAGAGTACAGGTAGAAGAGAGATGTAAGAAGTGAGAACCCTGGCACTCTAACATTTAGTAGTCGGAAGAGAAGAGAGACCAGTAAAGGGGACCTATGTGCAAAAGCTCCCTAATGTGCTTTTGTTTCTCTTTCTCACTACTATCATTTCAATTCTGGCTACTGCTAGAGCTCTACTCAATCAAAATGGTGGAATTTTTTCAAGATGCAAGCAATATCTTGGATATTCATTTTCTTAATTCTTATTTCTGTACTTTACACAAGCTCTGAAACAGTCTTATGTAGGAACTATAAAATCGTTTCATGCCGGGCATGGTGGCACACAACCTATAAGCCAACTATTTGGGAGGCTGAGTCAGAAGTATCACAAGATGGAGGCTAGCTTCAGTAACTTAGCTAGATCCTGTCTCAAAATAAAAATTAAAAGGGGCTAGGGAGGTAGTTCAGTGGTAGAATACCCCCGAGTTCAATCCATAATATCTCACCCCTCCCCCAAAAAAAACAGATTCAAATAATCCACATCAACACAACCACTCTCTAGATGATGCACTTCTATAATTATGTAAAATAGTTTATGCACAGAGGTTTGGGTGAAATTTTTGAGGGAATGATATCTGTTTGGTGTGTCCTTTCAAAGTATAGACCCACATGCAGGATGAAGATTAAAAAAACACATTTAAGTCTATATACTCCTTCTACTAATGACACCGATGTGAGATTTTGACACATTTCAGAGCATTCCTCATTTGGACAGATTTGCTAAGATGAGAAAATTACAAATTGTAGCTGACTTTTGAAATAAGTGACAAGGAAAAACTGGTAAACTCTTTCATCATTCTTGTTTTATGACCTCTGCCTTTTCTTCAGAAGTTAAACAATTAGAAAGGTAGGGCTGAGTGCTTTTTGTTATTTTTGAGTTAGGTATCTTAAAATGGATTAGGGTGACAGGAGATTAACATGCCAATCCAGTCATCAGTGTGTGGATTTCCATTTACCTAAATACCTAGGGATATTAACACAGATTTGTTGTATAGGTTGGGGATTATCTCTAGAATTTTCCCATCATTCGATGTCATTAAACATTAGCCTTTCTTTCTTTTTTCTTTTTCCAGACAGTTAGGAAGATTTTTTTCAAGGAGGACTATTATAATGGGGCTTAGCATTAGAAAGGAGAGGTGGGGCTCAACACCCTAGCCTTTCTTCTTAACATGGAATTTTTAAGGATATCTGAAAAAGGTGCTCTGTTTACTTCTTCTGTACTATTAATTCATTTGTCTTTTTAAAAAAATGTTTTTTTTTTCTTTTTCAGTACTGGGAATCAAACCCAGGACTTGTCACATGCTAGGCAAGCACTCTACCACTGAGCTATATCTTCAGCACCAGGAAGAACTTTATTTTATACTTTGTGAGGTGAATACACTATAAATAGTAAAATATTAATAATTACCCTCACAAATCACTGCTACTAGTCAAATAGGTAATATGACATCCCCTTCTCAACAGATACTCACCTATCTGCTTTAAAGAATGAATCTACTCATTACCAGTTAAGAAGACAGGAGGACACATACAATTGAAAGGCTGAAAGTACTATTCCTGTGAAATTTTAACCAAAATTCACTAAATTTTCTGTGGTAGTATCCATTAATGTTTGAGACAGAATTTTCTGAGGACTGAAAAAGAAAAAATAAAACTGTAAAATTTTTATGGTGTCTAGCCCTTCTTAAAAATATAAATAAAACAAATTAGGAAAATATTATGTACATATTTGTGTCTCTGTGTCTTAGCTACAGATCAAACTCCAGGTAATGGCTACAATGAGAAGAGTTATAATATCACAATTTGGTTTTCTTTTCAGAGGAGGGAGAGAAAGCATCAAAGTCATTTGTGTATTCCTGGTACCTAGCTTGGTACAGATGCATCAAAGGTATGCAAAACAGGATTGAATGAGGGATGGATACAAAGTACAAATTGTGTAATTTGTATCTTTTTTTGCTTCAGCAAATTATGCTTGCATCCTTCAATCTCCTTCAAAGCATCTATTTCATCTATTTCACAGAGATTTTTTTTTCTTATTACAAAATAAATATTTTATTTTTTTAATATTTTAAATATAAGTACTGTATAAATAAATTGATTTCCTAGGGAAGAGGCACAGGGACTGAAATTAACCAAATTATGTTATGTAAATGTACAAATGTCTAATGAATCGCCTCATTGTGTATAATTATAATGTACCAATAAAAATTAATTAAAAAATTGGTTTCCCAGATCATCTTCATTACTGAAAAATGTGAGGGTTTGAGTTATGGTCACGTATGTATTTTGTTTTTGCTGTGATTAAACTTAAATTTGCTCTAATTCTGACTAGAAATTCTCCATCCTCCATTTTTGTCTTTTATTTCCCTCTGTAAAAGGGAAATGATCAGAAAGGAACTTAATATTAACATAAGGAACTTAATGTTAATTGTGTGGCCACTTCTCTCTGCTGTTACTGTAGCCTTGGTTGTGGTAAGACAACTACTTATGAATCTGCTACCAAACTTCATCATCTATGGCAAGATTCATAGTGATTTAGGACTGAGCAGAAGAAATTTTTCCAGTCAATCATAGACCACCTGGCTTCTCACAGCTCACAAATGTTTTGCACCCTTGAAGTTGTCTTCCTCTTTCAGGTTTATAGCACCCTCTGTTGGGAAAAGTCTGCCAAACCCAGAAAACTATGTAATTGGTTCTACAGGTTAGTTCTTGTTGCTATTTCATACCAGTGATTAACTGAATTTTCATGACCTCTACCTGTAGAGCTCTTTGTTTAAGGTGCTTAATTTGGGGGATTCAGAGACCTGATAAACAGACCATTAAAATCCCTCACTTTTTTTTTTCTGTAGGACCCAGGGGACTTGCAAATGAGACTCTTGCTGGCTTTCATGGATATCCCAGAATTCTGTGGATCCAAGAGATGTCTGTGGATATCAATTTTTATCATAACTCTTACTATCCCAACCCAAAATAGAATTCATAGAATCATAGAGTCAAGGCTTCTTTTAATCTTTAGTTGTACAAGAATTTTTTTTAAGAAATGCATTAATCATTTTCAAAGCTTAAAACCAAACATAATATGCAGTATAATACAATGAAATATTTCTGTTCCTAGATCAACCTGCACCCAAACTGATAGCCCAACATCTATTGGAGGGCAATTGCCTAGTTTCTGAGCTAGTATAAGAGGTTTGGGGGCCATTTGGACAAAATGGTTGGAAATGTTAGTTGTTGCACAAGTCATAACGACCAAGGGAGAAAATATTTGTAAATATTATGCAATTTTTTTATTAATTAAGAACTTCATATAGGTATATCAAGGAAATAGTCTCAAGGGTTCAATTTCAACTTACAATCTTCAATATGTATGTTACTCTAAAAACACAAAGCCACATTCTGAAATGAGTTCATGCTAAGAAATAGAGTAAGTCAGCTTACCTCATAGCCTAATTTCTAGGGCACTGGGTTAAAAAGGATCCATTAGGTATTCATTAATGTGCTATGTCTTCTATCCTTTGGAATATTTGTTGTTATTTTCATAATGCTTAATGGTTCTGGATTAAACTATCTTGATTTTTTGTTTGTTTGTTTTTGGTTCTGGGGATTGAACCCAGGGCCTTATGAATGCAAGGCAAGCACTCCATCAACTGAGCTATACCCCCATCCCAATTATTTTGATATTTTTTGTGTCATATATGTCCTTTCTTCACAGAGTAAAATGTGATATAGCAAGTCTAAAGTTCATAAAATGCTAACTCTGGTGTGCAAAATGATTTTTTTTCCCTAAAACAGAATCTATCTTCTCTATTGTGGAACATCTTAAACCATTCAAACTGAACTGATGACTGTAAGTTTTTCTCAGTCAAATGGTGTTTTCTCCTTATACTTTGCTTTCTCCCCAGTTACATCAAAGGTCCAAGGATTCAATATTATTGGGATGAGGTACCTCTAGGTGGTGAGTGTTTGTTTGTTTGTTTTGGCCCTTGGTAAATATTCCTGGTAGCATCTACTGAAATCCATATAATATCTAGTTAACAATCCATCCAGGATGCTTTGTATCCTACTAATCATTACATCTTTAGGTTTGCCATCCCTTCCTTTAGCTACCTTTTGCTCTACTCACAAGAGACAGAAAATATTTGAGTGCCTTCCCGTTCCACTCTGGGCCTTTGGAAATTGCCAGAACAGCTTGACATGCTCTATCTTAGACATACTATACCCTTGTTTCTATGGTACTGTCACCTAAACATGTTGGCACTAAAAAAATTTTAAAGCCTGTGACTACCTTAAAATTCACCTTAAGGGTAAAGCATCAGTATCCTTTCAGATCTCCAAACCTATATGCAGTTTCAATTCTTTCCATCCCAATTGTTATGGCTTGGGTCTTGTTAATAGTGTAGATATGAGGTATCCACTAAAAGCTCATGTGTATGATAATGCAAGAAAGTTTAGAGGTGAAATGATTGGGTTGTGAGAGCCTTAAATCTTCAGTGCATTAATCCACTAATAGGGACTAACTGGGTGGTAACTGTAGGTAGGTAGGATGTGGTTGGAAAAGGTGGTTCATTGGGGGCTTGCCTTTGGAATACATATTTTGTCCCTTGCTCTCTGTTGCCATTTTCTGAACTGCTTTTCTTCACCATATTTCCACCATGATGTTCTGCCTCACCTAGGGTCCAGAGCAATGGAGCTGGCTATCTATGAACTGTGACCTCTGAAACTGTGAGCACTAAATAAACTTTTCCTCCTCTAAAATTGTTCTTTCCAGGTATTTTATTTATAATAGAAAAAATAATTCTTACATTTTCCCCAAAAGCTCACTTATTGAAGGTTGGACACCAAATGATAGCACTATAAAGAGGTAGGCATAGTTGGAGGAAGTAAGTCATTGGGGAAGGTGTGCCCTTGAAGGATATATTGGGATCCTGATTTCTTCCTCCTTTTCTCTCTGTTTCCCAGCCACCAGGAGGTGAGCACCTTTGCTCTACCACGTGCTCCCCTCCATGTTGTTCTGCTTTGCCACAGGCCCAAAAGTAATGGATCCAGCTGAACATGGACTGAAACTTCTGCATCCATGAGGCAAAATAAGTGTTTCCTCCTTTTAAGGTGTTTATGTTAGGTATTTTGTCATAGTGACACAAAACTGACTAACACAACAACCCAAGGACAAAGCTAGAGAATAACAATTCTTGGAATCACTTCTTAGAAGTGCCCACAAGAGTTTTTTATTCTTTTCTTTTAGATATATTCTCCTCTTTCCTATAGTTGAGAAGATATCTTATTTTTTTTTAGTGTGGAATAACTTACTTATGTATCATTATACATTATTTCAAACCAATTTTTTATAGTTTTGGCTTTTAGTTCTCAAATTTTCAGGATTTTGGAAGTTTTCTCTCTAACCTGTTTTTCTGCCACTGGTTCCAAAATAGACTTTAAATTGATTTTTTCCCGACATTTCATCCATAACCTTTATGTCCCAAAGCAATGACTGTCAAGGACTAGCTTGAAATGAAGAAAGTTTCAAGGTAAATGGATATTCTAGAAAATTAGGAAACATATTAGTTGGGACTTCTAAATGTTATACCATGACAATAAAATTTCCAAATAACATTGTAATCAAATTGTGGTGATATGCCCTGGGATTGTCAACTGGGGTGTAAAAGAATCAAAATAAAACATCTTCTTTTAGTCTCAATAACTATTGCAAATATGCACATTCTTTTAAGCCACTTACCTATCAACAACATTACTTTATCTGCATTTAAAGGGAAAGTGACCCCTTACAGAGAGAGTGAAGCTAAATATTGTAGGAAAAAAAACAACAAAACAAAAACTACAGGGGCTGGGTTTGTGGCTCAGTGGTAGAGCACTAGCCTAGCACATGTGAGGCCCCGGGTTTGATCCTCAGCACCACATAAAAAGAAATAAATAAAATAAAGGTACAATACCTTTGTGTCCAACTACAACTAAAAAATAAATATTTAAACAACAACAACAACAAAATGCTCTTCTCTAGAAGTAAATGGGTGACTTTCAGCTTATAAATGAGAAGAAAAATTGAGTGCCCTCCACTCTAATCTTAGAAACACAAAACTTTGAGCCAGGGAAGTCTTTTTCAAAGTGCCTTTCAGAACAAGTACAGTTCCCACTTATCTATGGGTTTAGTTAGCCGTGGTCAACTGCCATTCAGTTACTAGTGAGTACAGTAAAGTAGGATATTAAGAGAGTGAGCGAAGTTGTATTTGCATTTCTTTTATTACAGTATATTGTTATAATTATTCTATTTTATTATTAGTTATTCTAATTTTATTATATGTTGTTACTCTCTTACTGTGCTTAATTTACAAATTAAACTATATCATAGATATGTACAGAAATGTAGGAAAAATCATAATATATATAGGGTTCAGTACTTTTTGAGGTTTCAAACATGTTCCTTTGCCTTAGAACATGTGGATGTCCTCCCACCCCCTGTGGATAAGGAGGAACTACTGTAAATTTTTCAGTTTGAATTTGTTGGTTGAGAAAGAATATAGAAACCTCAGACGAATATATAGAATTTCTTCTAGTCCCAAGGTCTTCTTTTATTTTTCTTTCAACCTTAAATCTTTTCTGTTTCTTAAGGTTACCTCCACCTGTCATGCATTCAATGAAATATGCCTTAGCATGATAGTATATGAGGATGTTACCAACATGAAAGGAATCTTTTTTGGTAACAAGTATCACAACAACCCATCTCCTACTGAATTTCATCTTGCCCCTCTCTTTGGTGGCCATATTGCTTCATTATGGTGATATTTCACCTCCCATAAACCATTACTCTTTTATTCTGAGCCTCTTCAATCACCACCACTGCTACCCTTGATGTTGCTGCCTCATCATGATCTTCATGTCATCTTCATGCTATGTTGTCTGTATGAACCACCATGAAAAGTTTCCTTTGCCATACAGAGGAGAAGCTGAGAATCACATTTCCTAGAACACCTTTTCTCATGTTTTCTGGTTAAAATTTGCCAATGAATGATATATACAATATGGAAAGCAGACAAGAAAGATTGATCACTATCCTCTGGAAGGAGCTGCAGGAAAACCAGTGGGAAGAAATGAGGTTGAAATGAACTTCTAGAAGAAATTCTCAAGAATAACCTGCACAAAAGGGATGAAGGGAAGGAAGGGAGATGTGAACGGAAAAGACAGTAGAATGAATTAGACATAACTTTCCTGTGCTCATATATGAATTCATGACCAGTGTAGCTCCACATCATGTACAACCACAAGAATGGGAAGTTATAATCCACTTATGTATAATCTGTCAAAATACATTCTACTGTCATGTATAACTAGAAAGAACAAGTAAAAAATAAAAGAATCACCTGCAACCATGCTTCATACCTTCATAAGTGATGATAGTCCTCCAGACATTCCTGGTAATCAGCTGCTTCAAGGAACATTCTTGAGAACCACTCACTTCACTGTTGCAGATTACAGTAGTTGGGAAACCTTCTAATTGTTCTTGGTATTTACTGTGGTTTGGGAATGAGCTTAGGAGAACCATCTGCTTCAATACCAAAGGCTGGATTAATTGGTTGTGACTTCCCTGACCTCTGCTCCACCTGCTTTTCCTTTCAAAAATTGAATAATTCCTTATTCTCCCAAAACTTTCATGCTCTGTATATAAAGAGTGGCTCTGGTTTCCTGATCTAAGCCTAAATTCATAAATTTCATCTCTCTCCACTTTACAAATTTCATGAAACTCTTTACCAGATTTTAATTTCCATTCTTTTTCTATTTGGAACAAAGAGGAGCATCCTCCAAAACTTTTTACACTGGATTGAACTAGTCCCAGTGGAGGTTTTAAGTATTTTTATTCTTTGGTAAAAATTTCATCATTTCTACAAGAAGAGCTCAAGATATTAAAACATTTACTTTTCAATACTGAGATGGTTTAGCATTCATAGGACTTAATACTTCCTAAATACCCAGAAAGAATACTTAGCATTAACCTCCCAATACCCCCTCACACTTTTTAAATTTTAAATAGGAAGATTCTCAATTGAAGAGTAGGTTCAATGACGTCCAAGTAATTAATATGCTTCTTAGTGTCCATGTAATTAATTTGCCTCTTAGTACTTTTAACATTGAAGGTTCTAGGGAGCAATTTGTGTATTGCATGTTTCCTAGCAAAACAAATTGTTGTCACTATATATGTCTAGAGAATTTTTCTTCATAAAAAAATGTATATATCCGTTTGCTTATGTCCACCCCAGAGATTATATTCTTTGTCAATTTGAGAAAATGGTTTTAAAGACCTAAATTCTAAAAATATTAAGTTCCTCAATATATAATTGACCAGTCAAAATTTTACAGAAATGTCCACTTGTCCTCTGAATATTTCAAGACATATAATTGATCAAAATTATACCTGAGACTTGGCCAAATCTTGACAGATGTTCATTTATAGAAATTTATTTCTGAATATACCGGCAGTCTTGAAAGATCTGTTCTTACTATTTGGAAGGCTACCTTATATAAGCAAAGTGGTATTTAGATATAATTATGGAAAAATGGAAAACTAAAAGTTTCTATTTCCTGGAATGTAAAGTAATAGTGTTAAACTCCATGCCTCAGTCCTCTTGGATATAAATGGAGTAAAAATTTGCCTTGTTGAAGCATTAAATGAATAATTATCAAAAATATGGAAATAGCTATTGGTATTTTGAGTTTGTTTGCTTCGCCAGATGGACTCCAGCTGTCAAAAACCAATAAAACACCTGCTGAATCATTTAAAAAAGGGATGTTATATACTTGCTTTTATCATTGAAACATCAGTAGCCCAGATGCCTATCAGCAACTTCAGTGAAAGCATCACCAAGTGACATTCCCCAATGAACCCTTCATATAAAGAGAGAACAAAAATGAACACATTCATAATGTACAATTTTGTCAAGGCCAGCAGGAATTTGATACTTTCAAAATGTTTTTCATTGGGCTATAAGGAGTTATCCTTACAACTGAGCCAACACTGGAACATGAATTTCAGAAGAGAAGTTGAAGGTTAAGGAATGTGTGTCAAGTGAGCATGTAAAATATGTGTTTTCCCATAGATACTCTTTGTTTCACCTTTTAAAAACATTTTTATGCATGGGCATTCAGTATCTTCATGTCCCCTCTACATCTGTGATAATGAATAGATTAATAAACTCATTGATTGTGAAGAATCATTGACTTGCTGCTCAAAGGAAACTTTTAGCCAAAGAAAATTACTGGACAACTACTGGTTAAACCCAGTGAAATAAATATTACTGGAGCAATTAAGATGGTACAGGAAGATATTTGGAGTCAAGAGTACATTCTTGGTACAGCATGTTTTATTTCATGTAAAGCTAATTCTGTTTATTTTTTGTATTTCTGAATTATTTATGTATTTTCATGTGTACTATTTATCTTGACCCACATTAGTTATCAGTAATTGATATAGGACTTCACTACCAAAATAAGCAAACACAGGTGAGTGCACATTTGTATACTAGGATCGTTTATTGCTTCATCTTAATCTAATTTCCCTTATTTTTATTTCAAACTCCATTACATGAAAGCCACCCAATGTTTGTGTCACATACACCATACAAACAGGAAAGCTTTGATCCCTATGAAGAGTTTGAAATAATCATGGAATAAGAGGGATAAAATACCAGGGGAATTCATTACATAATAATTGAATTCAATAATAAGAATGTGACTAAAACTCCACAAGAGATTCTTACATAAGAATGTTCAATGAGCTGGGTGTGGTGGCACAGGCCTATAATTCCATCACCTGGAGAGGCTGAGGCAGGAGTATAACTAGTTCAAAGCCAGCTTAAGCAATTTAGTGAGGCTCTAAGCAACTCAGGAAGACCCTGTCTTAAAATAAAATACAAAAAAGGGCTGGGGATGTGGCTCAGTGGTCGAGTGCCCCTGAGTTCAATCCCTGGTACCACCCCCAAAAATGTTTAATGAAACTCCTATATCATACTTGCCTATACTTATTCTTATGAGGGAAATAACAATCCATCCATGTTTCTTTAAAATCCAACAGTACTTAATATGGTCAGGTCCTTGTATTTATCCTGTTATTCCATTTTAATTTTTTCCTGATTTCACCGATTTACCCGCCCTCAGGGGATACCAGCTGTGTTTCAGGACCCATAAAGAACCTGATTAGAGAGAAGGATATGTGAGAGCTAATTATAGATGAAGGCAATTCAAATACAAAATAGCTACAGGAAAGGAACTATTTGGCCAAAATAAATTTGGCAAAATAAAAAGTGCACAGCTATCTTTTTCTAGCTGTGGCCCTATGTAAGAATAAATTAGAACTCACCCTCTGCTACCTGCAAAAAGAGGGATTCTTTAGGCACATGTTTTTAAATGTGGGTTTAAAGTCCCACACAGAGAGATATTGTAATTCCTCAAAGGGAAACCTGGCCACACAACTTCCTATTTCTTTCTTATCCTTCAATCACAAGTTGTATGAAGGTAGTTGGAACTGCACACTATAAACTAGACTGATACTTATTACTGTGTGCTTAATGACAAGAGTATACTTGCTCTCAATCAGAGCTGCTGACTTCAAAATAAAGACAAGATTTGTAGGCAAATATAAAAATTCAGTGATTACACTAAGGGAAATGATGCTATTGTCATGGAAACCATGGAAGGGAACCCAAAACATCTTGTAAATATCATTTCTTTGTTGTGTTGATCATTTGTTTGTCAAAAAGCTTTTCAATGTGTCTAATAATTTCAGTTAAGAAAAACCAATGTTTTAAATGTTATGTGTCTCAAATATTTAATAACCAATATTCTCTGAACAAAATAATGCGTAAAATTGGCAGCAGAATGGCAGCAAATTCAGAAGTTCAAAAGTGATCCTAATGCTTTTTTTTTTTTCTTAGCTGAAGATTTCTTAACAGGTGCATTCTGGTCTAACAATCAATGTGAATATGTCTTGTATAGAAAGGGAATTATCTGAAGTGATTTGCATGTACCAAGATAGTATTTTCTAATGTTATTTAATCACTTTTTTTTCCATGCTAAAGATTGAGCCTAGGGCCTTGCACATGCTAGGCAAAAGCTCTATCTCTGAGATAAACCCCCAGCCCTAATCACATTTTTAACATTTCATATGTTGGCTTCTTTTCTTCTGTTTCCAAACAGAATGAACAATCCTAAAACAAGGAAATTGAGCTAGATATCTTCTGTTACACAACCTGTTTTTTGCTCATTAGCAATTTAAATTAACTTGATGTTCATTGAATAAACTGAACAATTTGGTTTTTTAGGTGCTAAAATAGCAATGTCCCATGTAAACCATTTTACTAAACAAAGCAAAGTTTAAATGGTAACACACAATTAGTACTGAAGAAATATTTTGGAATGAATGAATCTGCTATTAAGAGTCCCACAATTAAAACGTTTTCCCCCCACAAATTCTAAATCTGTTCTTCTGTATTCCATGATCCAATCAATCCCTTTTCTTCTTTTGGTCTATTTTGCTACTTAGATTTATAAACAGATACATGAAAACATAAAACAGCTTTTCTATTTTTTCCCTAGGAAAGCATCTATCACAAATATCAAGGATTTTATTTGATTTTTATATTATGTCAAAATAACACCAACAGCCTAGAATCAGGATTTCTTCCTAACTTTAGTTGCAAATAACATCTCTTCCCATCTTCAGGAAGAAAGATCAATGTTGGTATTGATTCACTTAACACTAAGGCCTGAAAACCTAATGTAATTGTCAAATAGCCTCTCCATCGTTTCAACAAAGTGGAGAGAAAAGGCTTCGAAAATACAGTTCAGGAACACTTTTAGGAACTCTATAAAAAAAGCACATAAGGACAATTTTTGGAACTACAATTTTGTGACTCTGGAAAAAGTAGTTGAATTACATTTCAAACATAGGCACTTTAGAAAGGATTACACTTTTCACCTGTGTGCTGGGTCTGGTTGTAAAATGTGAATGCTGGCTTATCTGACAATAGAACCAAACCTAATAATGAGGACAATGGATTATACTTCTAGGATTCCTCTCCCTTAAGGATTTCAACTGCTTTTCAGTGGTTTGCTTCATTAATCCTCACACCATCCATGCAAGTTCAGCGGGAGGTAAGCATGTCATCCTTGTTCTATAAACAGAGAAATTGATCTGCTAAAAGATTAAGTGATTTGCTTGCAATCAAGCAATGAGTCAGAAATGGGGTAAGGCAAAGAAACCTGATGTGACAGAGAAGACTAAAGACAGGAAGCAAAATGGAAAATAGAAGACCTGGGTTGCTAGTCAACCCATTGTGCTCAATTGTTGTTTATTATTATTGTTTTAAATGTCCACAAACCACAGAATGAGAAGAAAGTAATATTTGATGGAAAAACACAAAAAGAACATGATCTCAAGATCAGGAACTTTCAAAACTGAGGACAACAATTTCAAACCACAATCATCATGAAGACTAGCTAAGATACCTGGCTGACACTAAGCTGCAAATAGACTCCTAATGTTTTATCTTTGGTGTCTCTTGAAAAGTTACTTACAAAATATTCTGGAGGGCTTTACAATTCCATCATCATATAAACAATTGCTTTCATTGTGAACTAAGGATGTCAGATTCCTTAGGTCCCAACAGAATGTTTTCCTCTGCCATTTCATACCCTATTTATTTAATGGCTTCACCCCTTTCCTAGTCATCTTGGTTAGATATTACAGGATTTG
This sequence comes from Marmota marmota marmota, assembly GCF_001458135.2. Classification (NCBI taxonomy): domain Eukaryota; kingdom Metazoa; phylum Chordata; class Mammalia; order Rodentia; family Sciuridae; genus Marmota; species Marmota marmota. The sequence goes on along the minus strand of NW_026000261.1, from coordinate 1,867,211 downwards.
TCTTTGCTCATCTTCTCTTGCTATAACTGACAATCACAGGCTGGATAATTCATAAAAAAAAAAGAGGTTTAGTTCTTACAATCCTGGAGGCTGGGAAATTCAAGCCTGAGCAGCCAACTCTGGTGAGAGTTTTCTTGCTGGTGGGGACTCTGTAGAGTCCCAAGGCAGCACAAGACATAATATGGCAAGATAGAGTAAGATAGACAGAAAGGACCCACTTTTCTAACAAAGCCATTCTCAATAGCCTATTAATCCATTAATCTCATAAACTAATAAATCAATCCATGAGACCAGAGCATTCATGACCCAATCACCTCCTAAAAGTCACACCTCTCAAATACAGTCAGGCATTGCTAACAATGAAGATACTTTCTGAGAAACACATTATTAAGTGATTTCATCATTGTGAGCACATCATAGAGCATATGAATACAAACCTAGATGGAATAGCCTACTGAACACTTAGGTTATAAGCTATGGCCAATTGCTTCTAGATAACAAACCAGTACTGCATGTTATTATACTCAATACTGCAGACACCTGTAACACAACACTAAGTTTTGTGCATCTAAACATATCTAAACAGATTCTACCTGCATCACCACAAATATCTGAATAAAGCACTGCTTTATGACACAATGTTAAGACATCACTAGATAATAGGAATTTTTCAACACCATTACAATCTTTTGGGATTACCATCATATATGTTCCATCATTGATTGAAATATATGGTGCACAGCTGTATAATTAACATACAACTTTTGGAATTAAGTGTCTAATCTATGAAATTTTGAGGGATTCATTCAAACCATAGCAGGATTCAAAGAGCTTTGGACTTAGAAAGAGTAGCTCAAAATTTATTTAGTCTAGTGTTTCTTTTTCTTATTAATTGTTATTAGAGTTTTATTGTTATACAAAGTATTTGGGATCATCCTGACAAACTCATACATGCATGGAATTTCATTTCAGTTAATGATCCCTCCCTTTTGCCTCCCCCTTTTCCTTCCTATCCTTCCTCCCCTTCCCTGTTCTCCTTCCTCTACTCTACTTTCTTTCCCTCATCTATTTATATTTGATTGATTCTTTTCATTTGTACATAAAGGTGTTTTTAAAGTTTGTTTTACAAAAGAGTAAGTGGATAAAATACTCCAAAGAACAGTATTGTGTCATCAAATAAATGTGTAGAAAAAATTGCTACATTTCTAACTCTCAATTTTATGAGGTTCACAGTCCACATAAAGGCATTAAGTGCACTAAGAAGTTACTCTATAAATAAACTGTTTCATTTGTTAGGGTCATGATTTTCCAAAACTCTTTGGCCATGAACTCATTATTGTGGAAGTGTATCATACCAGTATAACACCTGTGGAATGGAACTCATATAAAGACTAATCCATTCATTTTATATTTTATAGAATTCAGAGGGAGAGAGAAATTGTATCCAAGGTCACATGGCTAATATTTGCTCAACCACCGGGAAATCTATAACAAGTTTCATCTAGCTGTGAGAATCCTTTTCCAAACACAAGCAAAGGTATCCTTACAGTTGTAGTCACCATTACCAAGTGGCATACTGAGGCTACTATTTTTGTGGGGGGATAGGTGAATGAGTTTTAAAGTTTTTGTATGGAATAACTTGATGCTTAAAATATATTCTGTGACAGCCTGTAAGGTAAGTTTATCTTTCTCGAGATAGAGAAACAGGGCAGAGTGAGTAAAGAGGGATACATCAAAAGCAATCCAATTCTATTTGTAGCAAATATTCCAGTGAGAGAGACCAGCTGCCTTTTAGTTAACAAGGGTCTTGGGGGCATCAAGAAAAGTTGATTCAAAATTAATTTATTTTAGAGAATGAAGCCAAAATTTGGAATTAAAAAAATGTAGAAGCAGCTAAGCACTTTTTTCCTTACTTATACTGGCAAAAGCAAACTCCAAAGCTTCAGAATGCTCAGCTTTTTAAACTTACCTGATGATATTTAGCTAATTTGATATCACATATTTTTTCAGTTTTATCTAGGAAGGTCTGGGACTAAAGATCATTATGCATAAATGAAGAAGGTGGCTGCCTTCTTACTATGCATTTACTGCTCCACGAAGCCCATCCACACTAAAACTTTGCTTCCATTGAAGCCAAAAATTCCATTTAAATTCCAGTAAGCCCAGCATAGTTACCTGCCTGCAGAATCTATTTATGCAGTCGTTGAGCATATACGTGCTAAGCACAAAGCAAATTCTCTTAAGAGAGGTGACACTTTTACATGAACGAGCTTAGCATGTCAATCAAAAGAAGAGAGGAGGCAGCACTCATGGTGAAGAGGGTGGCAGTGGAAAGGAAAAGTGAAAAAAGGAAAGTTTCGTGCTTCAGAGACTAAAGTACTTCTATTGGAAAGGAGCTGTGATGATTATAAAGAATACAAAGATGAGTTCTGTTTTTTATATGGAGTATGAAGTGAGAGAGATGGTACAATAAATAAATCAGTTCACCATATAAGAGGTCTGAAAATGATTTGATGAGATCATTAAGAAGAGATACTTAGCTTAGGCTGGGGGATTCGAAGGTAAGTTGAATCATGAAAGATGAGGTAGAGATAATCGAATGGAAAAAGATAGATATGGAATTCCAGGCAGAGAGTGGGCATAACACGAGCCACAGCTTAGTAGCTTGGTGTAGCATATAAAAGCATACAGAGCTAAAAGAAAATGCTCATTATCACAGATTATGAGCAATAAATGAAAGATGAGTAAAGCAGGGCTTCATGTCAGGAGTTAAATCCTATATAAATGGGAGAGTATATCCAGATCAATAACCTAATCTTCCACCTTATTTTGCTCCAGCCTCACAATCTAGTACCATATATATTTTCTTAGCTTCTGCTGGTATGTGTTGTCTAGGTCTGCAGCTGTTTTTGAAGTATAGTCCCTTTCCTTCCTTAACAGGTCCTGAACTTCGCCACCCAGTTTGTGTAAACTGACCCAAATTTTTAGCCCAGTGGTGAGGACAGGAGGTGAAAGTAAATCCTGATAGGAAGCAAGTTGACTTGCAGGGCAGATGCCTCTGCAAAGTCTTCAAGCAAAGGGGGACTGATAGTCTGTAAAAGGCAGAAATGAGTTACTAAAGGAGAATCTAGGATTTCAAGGATTTTGGTGAATCGAAATAAATGTTCCTATCCTCTCCACTCAGGGTCCCATTCTTCTTAACCAGAGCTTCAAATTCAGCAAATATATATTTCAGGGATGAGCATTCCATCTTCTTGGGACTTCTTTTTGGGGGATGAGGGGTACTGGGGATTGAATTCAGGGGCATTCAGCCACTGATCCACATCCCCAGCCCTATTTTGTATTTTATTTAGAGACAGGATCTCACTGAGTTGCTTAGCACCTTACTTTTGCTGAGGCTGGCTTTGAACTTGTGATCCTCCTGCCTCAGCCTCCCAAGTCACTGGGATTACAGGTGTGAGCTACCATGCCTGGCTTCCTGGGACTTCTGTTACTCTAATAATTAAGTTTTGGATACAATCTTTTCCATCCTTAAACTGCAGGAGATAACATTCTATTTCCATGCTCCCAAAGAGTGCCCCTGACTTTCACACTTGACCTTCAGTTTGTGATTAATTACCCTTAGTCTTTCCTGGCTTTTCTGTAATGAATCAATGGTACTTAGCAAAAAACAGTTCATTCCATTGTTCTCACTAGTATTGTTCCACATAAACTTTTAAAAGCCTGAAATATTGTGCCTTTTCCCCCTTCTATCAGTATCCCATGCTACCTTACAACTTATGAAGGTTTTAATAATTTCATGCATACCAGGGGTTGTCAGTGTTTCACGTTCCCCTAGAAATGAGGACCCTAATTGATAGTTGACCAGCAGGATATCCATCTGCAAAATCCTATTTTAGAGCCTGTTCTCTTGGATTAGTTCTAGAACTAATCCCTCTTAGGGTTACCTGGGATACAGACCCTGAGGTGGAGATTTACATTTAGAAAGTTTATTGTGGAGTGACCTTGGGGCCAATTTGCTGTGGTTTAGATATGAGGTGTTCCCCAAAAGCTCATTCATGAGACAATGCAAGAAAGTTTAGTGATGAAATGATTGGGTTATAGGAGTCTTAACATAATCAGTGTGTATTCATTGCCTGATAGGGATTAATTGAATGGTCACTATAGGCAGGTAGGGTGTGGCTGGAGGAGTGGGTCATTGGGGGCATGCCTTTGGGGTAAATATTTGGTGAGCTGAGCTTAGTATCTCTCTCTGCTCCCTGGTCTCACGTCCTGAGCTGCTTTCTTCCTTCACATATTTCTGCCAGGATATCCTGCCTTGCTTTGTGCCCAGAGTAGTGGAGTCAGCCATCTATGGACTGAGACCTCTGAAATCGTGACCCCCCCAAAATAAACTTTTCATTCTCTAAAATTGTTCTTGTTAGGTCTTTTGGTCAAAGCAGCAAAAAAGCTGACTAAAATACAACACATATGGGGAAATGAAAGAAGAAGGTCTATACAGAAGGAGAGAGTAATCTATAAGGCAGTCTCAACCAAGGCCTCTGCTGATCCCACTGGGAAGATTGGAATTTGGTGGAAGATATTCCTCCTTATAGGTAATGGACTTTTCCAAAGTCAAATATTTGGGTGGAGAGCAAATCCTCATATAGGAATCTCAAATTTCAATGGTATGTGTTAAACAACAGTAACAGGGAAATGTTGTCCCTCTGAGACAAACCTTTCTTAGAACCCTTACCTAACTGAAGACTTTTTCCATTAATAATAATTATGGTGACCACACAGAGGCATTCTGGGAACTAGGTCTCAATGTACTCTGGAAGAGAAGAAAAGTTGCAGATGAGAATCTTGGATTTGAGAAACAAGACTATCTATTTATATGTTGCTCTTTGAGGTTCTTTTCCTCTTGGTGTCCCAGATGTTTATTCATTATGTATAAAAACGAAAGCCTGGTTTCAACTGTGAAACAGAATAATATGACAAATATTTTGTCATCTATAATTCATCTGTTCATGGAGATAAAAGCAGAGTGACCTCTCCTCCTCATGACCTCCCCTCACTACTTCATGGCCAGCATGGAGAAGGCAAGATGGAATCATAACAGTCTCAAGAGGAAAATGAATTCAGTGACATCTTTGCTATGTGCATGTTTTTCTTTTGCTATCATCTTGGTAAAGCTTGATTTTAATTTATTAAGGACTGTTATGGTTTGGATATGAGATATCCCCTAAAAGCTCCTATGTTAATACAGAAGGTGAAATGATTAGATTATGAGAGCTGTAACCTAATCAGTGAATAAATTTGATGTATTAATAATTTGAATGGACTAACTGGGTGGTAACTGCAGATGCATGGGAAATCAGGAAGTCAGGTCACTGGGAGTGTGTCTTTAGGGTTCTCTGCTTCTGATCATGAGCTGACCATGTTCCTCTGCCACACCCTTCAACCATGATGTTCTACCTTATCTTTGGCCCAGAATGATACAGTAGGTGGACTATGAACTGAGACCTCTGAAATTATGAGCCAAAATAAACTTTTCCTTCTCTAAGATGAAGGTGACACCCCCACCTTTATCCCTGAATGTCTCTCACTCTCACACACAAAAGTGTGGAAGAGTTTTGGGGTCCTACCATTTAGCAATGACACAAATAAGCTCTCCTATTCTCAAGAGGACAGCTAAATAAGTCCCTGAGATAAACAGTCCCTGAGGGCTCAAAATAAGCTCCTGAAATGTGATCTTCCAGAAGCCTATTCCTATAATCTGCAAGATTTGGAAATTATATGAGTTTACAAGATCCTGGAAGGCACTTCTAAGGTTTGAACTGTTATGCAAATTGAAGGGATTTCAAAAATAATAATTACTATTATCATTTAAACAAAGCTTTGTTGATCTGGCTATAATATATTCTGCACAACAAGTATGCCTGCACAAGGACTTTCTCCCTTTTCTGACCCAGTAATAATTGCTCTCTATAATGAATGAACTAACTAGACTATATTGTGCACTGAAAAGGAAAGCTGAGTTCAACTAAATTATTAGCAATTCCTTTGTTCTGTATTCAAGAAGCAATTACTCTTGAATTATGTGAGCTGGCCTCCTTCCTCCTCTCCTACATTTCAAAGAAGAAAACAAAATACCACCCAAAGTCCCTAGATTCAAGTCAAAAGTACATAATATATCCAAAATCAAAAGGATCTCACAACTTTAACTACATATAATGTACAAAATGTGTATATTTTATATTAGTACACATAATATATTAAAATTTGTACATTATATAAAATAAAAACATCTGCATACTTATTTCACAGCTTCAGTTCTTTATTGTCAGCAATTTTCTCTTTTGGTCCTACAAAATGTTTTCTGATGAAAGTCTGGATCAAGTGCCCTGCACATAGTAGGAACTAAAAAACAAATTTTAAGATGAATGAAGGAATTCATGTTAATCAGATATTCAGAAAAATCTGAGCAAAGTCAATTGACTGAGTTAGTAAATTGGTTGCTATAGCAACATGTTCGTGATTGGAAACAAACCATAGCAGGGTCAAGAGCAGATTTTACACAAACTAGCAACGGGAGAAAGGGGGAAAAAAGCAGCATAATATTTTCTCCATTTTTTCCTGTTCTTCAAATGAATGAATAGGTAGATAGAAAGGGCAATTTGTGGTTTTCACTAAGATTAGCTAAGAAGTTCTGTTTCAGGAGAGGGACCAGCTATTTTATTTTTTTAAAACTATTTTTTTGTCTGAGTTCTGCCATTAGTAACTCAATAAGTGCAGGTGGAAGGAGAAAGTACTATAATGACTTTTAGTACTAAGGATGTGAAGGTCTTGCTGAAAGCCACTGCGCAGGTAAAAGACAAAGATTTTCATTGTCTGGAATCATTCTTGGTGAGGAAAAAAAAACAATGTCATTTTTGCCGGTTTATTTTGTTTATAGTTTAGTTTTGCTTCATGGTTGGAAGAAGTACACCCAAATCATAGTTTAACAGGCTTAGGTATATTAAAATTTTAAAGAGCTTATTTGAGCAGATAGGGACTCATTAGTTAGGAAGTTTCAGACCACAGGCAGTTGGGCTGCACCAACAGGACACAAAAGAAAAAACTCTTAAAAGGTGTTCACAGAAATGAAATATTTGATTGATGTCACAGTTTGGATCTGAAATGTTCCAAAAAGGCCTATATATTGAAGATGTGATTCCTACTCCATGACACTTTCCGGAGGTGGTAGAACCTTTAGGAGGTGGAGCCTGTGAAAGGAAGTTAGGTGATAGGGGCTATGCTCTTGAAGGGGATATTGGAACCCTAGCTCCCTCCTCCCTCTCTTGGCTTTTTCTGGCTACAATAAAATGAGCAGTTTCCTCTGCCACACACATTCCTGCCATGATGGACTGCCTTATTATAAGCCCAAAAGCAATGGGACCAAGTGGCCATGAACTGAAACCTCTGAAACTATGAGCCAAAATAAACTTTTCCTCCTTAAAAGTTGATTATCTCAGGTATTTTGCTACAGTAATGGAAAGCTAACACAATTTGTTAAAGGAAAAAGTCCTTAGTTAGAGGCTAGTTGATAATTTCTGATTGGCAAATTGTCTAGTTCTAGATTTGTTAGAAGTTACAGAATCATTAAGTTACTCTGAGTTGAGTTTTAGTTTGGTTATTAGGATCGCTGGAACCATCTTAGCCTAAGAGCCTCTCATTTAATTAATCTAACCTTGTAGCTTCTCATTAACCAAGCTAATGACAGAATTTTACATGAATATTAGTTTGTGATTATTTATGCACTTATTTCTGGAATTGTATACCAATATAGTAAAGCTAATTACAGGCAGGTACAGTTTTATAAATCTATTTTCATAAAGAAGCAATGTAGTATAGTGCATGGAGCACTGGATTAGAAGTCAGAAGACCAGAGTTATAGTTCTGACTCCACCATTTACCAACTGAATTGTCACATAAGTTCTTTGAACATCAGATTCGATAAATGTCATAGGAAAAAGTTGGGACTGACATTAGATTCTCTGCCTACCTGACAAGACAATCAAGTGAGTTAATTTGCATGTAATTACCAAAAAAATAGTGTGTAAATGGGCCTGCTTTCAAGGGATACACGTGGTTTACTTCTCTATTGTCACCATCTTGAAATTCTTAATCATTTTTGAACAAGAGGCCTCACATTTTTATCTTATTCATGACCCCCAAATTGTATAGCCATTCCTGAATCCAAGATATATGTTGAAATGCAATATTCTCTTCTAGAAGAAGTAATATTTGTGATTTATGGTTAAGAATCTGAGAGGTCCACGCCCTTTGTTTTTTGAATTACAAACAGGGGAGAATAGAAAGGATTGATGAATGAAACATTAAAGGCATTTTTTTCTAATTCACTATTATGTAATATTGAGAAAGTCATGTAAGTCAAGGTTAAGTTGAGGTTAAATAATAAGGTAGACTTTACTAATAATTAAAGACTAATGAGACTAATGACATTCAGTCACAAATCTCAATGTGTAAGTTTATATTTGACCTTATTTGGAGAACTTCAAAGGGAATATTGTTGTAAACATTTGTGTGGGGGTGAGAGGAGGATGGGCAGTCAGGTTCTTTGCTATTCCCAGCCATAGCAGCAGCAGAGCACTAATGGGAATCACATATCTTCAAGACAACCTGCTGTTTTCATGATCCTAATTCCATGGTAATTTTTTTTTTCTTTGTAATAGTTCAACTTAAGGCAATATCCATGGAGCCTTTCTCCTAAGCCTGTGTAATGGAATTTATTCTGTCTATGCAGAGGAAAAGACTGAAAATGCAAATATATGATGCCATATATGTAACCTTATGATGTGGTGTCTTCGTGTGGAATTTAAGGACAACCCAGTGCCTTGAATCCAACTGTTAAACTATTGAAAGAAAGACTAGGTTTCTGCTAAGAAATATAGGACATATACAATTCACCTTATTTTCAAATGCTTTGCACATTTTATCTCACTAACAGAAGTTAATGACTTTCTTGTACTAAAGATTCAGTTGCTAATGGGAGTATAAACAAGACTCCAGTGAATTAGCCTATGAATCTCACCCAAATTCCTCCTTTGACAAACATAAAGAAAGGCTTGTCTGGAAACAAAGCATGCATACTTAATTTAAAAGATAAGAGTTAATTAAACAGGAAAGACATTCTAAACCTATATGGAAGTTGGATTTTTGTAGACAGAATTGTGTGTAGAAATCACAATCAATATTAAAATTTGACCTCATTTCTTGATGAAAAATGAGAGTGGTGGGTGCAAGGATGTGTGTGTGTGTGTGTGTGTGTGTGTGTGTGTGTGTGTGTGTGTTGCCTGTTCCTTCTCCCTAAGAAAAAATTGCTAGTTGATATTTAAGCTAAAAACAACCCCTCTGTGACCGTCAGATATGTGAAATCAACCATCTGGAATTCTCTTACTCTTTTACTGCATAATTGTAGCCTTGCTCTAAATCATGGTGGTGGGTGCATTTGTTATAGATTTAGTTTTTGTGGATTGTGTGTGTGGAAAAACAGGTGGCTGGTAAAGTAAATATGATGGAGAATAACCAGGTAATATATGTAATTCACTCTTCATGCCTGAATTAATTTTTCTTGTCAGAGTAATGAGCAATTTTACATATAAATGGATTCATTTCACAATAAAAACATTGCACACAATTTACACAAAATGAACTTCTCAAACAGAAAGTTGAGTCAAAAATTAAAAATAAGGGGCTGGGGTTGTAGCTCAGTTGTAGAGCACTTGCCTTGAATGTGTGAGGCACTGGATTCAATTCTCAGCACTGCATAAAAATAAATAAATAAAGGTCCATTTACAACTAGAAAAAAGATTTTTAAAAAAGTAAAAATAAGCAGGGAAGTAAGTTGCCTTTTTGTTGCATTTTTAGTTGTTTGAATGCTAAGTAATTATCATTGACATTATCAATATCCATCAGGGTATGTTGAAATGAATTCTATTTCAGCAATCATAGGATTCACAATTATGAACAAGGGCCAGACCTTCCACATGGTAAAATATGAAAGGAATACACAGTAGTCCTTGGGGGCCTCTACTTTTGCCTTGGGTCCTCTTCTGCCTTTTGGTCCCTCTAGCTTTGGCTTCCAGAACTTTCATATAGAAATATTTGGCCTGGGGTCGAACACTCTAAGCAGCAAAGCAATTTTCATTTTGTTCTCTTCTTTCTCATAAGATTTTGGATTTGGATGGGTTACCTGTGGCTGAATCATGCTATTTTTGGAATCTAAATAGAAAGCTAAATCAAATCTGCCTACTGGATGATTTTCTGAGATGATCAAGTTAATGTGCTGCTCTGAAGATGCTATATGGTCATTAAGATTAGAAAATCATCCTTTCTTTCCAAAGTATTTCTTCTGATTGGAGAACATTATCTCCCTGAAGCTAGCTTATATTTTAGCCCAGGCAAAAAGGAACTTAGGTAATTGAATCTCCCTAAAATACTTTTTTACACCAGTATGTCAGGATTTCTTTCTATTGTTTTCATTTAGTTTTTGCCTAAATTCAATTCTGCTTATATTTTGGAACCTAGCAAGATTATAGCCCAAAGGTGTTAGGAAATTTAAAATTTCATAACAGCTGCTCAAGAGTCTAAAAAAGAAGTTATGAAACTGGATAACTAGTATTTCTGCTTCCCACTAATTACTTTGGAACAGTTACAATGGGTATTTATGACTACATCAAAAGTTGTTCTTAACTTCTTGCACCTTAGACTTGTAAAGTCTAAAAGGATGGAAAGAACCTTCTTTCTGAGATTCATTTTGATTGTCAGGAACAAATTTTTCTTGCCAGGCTTTCTCATTTTAGGGGTTAGCCTTTCTGCCAGACTGTAAAATAGACAAGGTATTTCTATTGCCCTCCCCAGAGTCCAGGGCCACTGTGGTATCCTGCTTCCAGCAGACAGCAATTAAGGCTATAGGGTAGATATTTGATTTTTCTTTGTCTCATCAAAATACGTGCTTTCCTGTTAGCATTTTCACTTAGAGAAGTGCTACTCCAGGACTGGAAAAGAAATTAAGAATTAGCATTTAGGGCTGGAGATGTGGCTCAGTGGTTGTGTCCTTGCCTACCATGTGTGAAACCCTGGGTTCAATTCCTAGTACTGCCAAAAAATTTAGAAAACCTTATAGCAATGTATAGTGGTCAGGGGGGCAATGGGTTTTTAACATATAGTTTGAGAAAGACTCTTTTAGAGTCCTGCTCTGACAAACTGAATTTTGATCACATGTACTGCAATGTACTGGGATAAATATGCAAATCTTTTGAGTAGGAATGTTCTGGAGGCCCAAAGGAATAGTGGTAAGAATAGAAGTGTTGATCTCTAGATTGTAACTCACTAAGAATATGGCACATGAGAGAGATTTGGTTTCCTAAACTATGAGACAAATCTGGTACAATGGTGTAAACCTCTAGTCCCAGCTATGTGAGAGGCTGAGACAGGAGGATGACTTGAGCCCAGGAGGCCAGCCTGGGCAACATATTGAGATCCCTATCTCAAAAAAATGAAAAATAAAAGATAAAATAAAGATAAAGTAGGAGACAAACTATGGTATATTACCTGAGGAACTCAACTGAGAAAGCTACTAGGCCAAGAGATATATTAGACAGTCTTAGGTGACATTTTTCTGCCTGTTACTGTTTTATATTTATATATATATATTATATATATATTATATATATATTATATATATATTATATATATATTATATATATTATATATATATATATTATATATATATAATATATATATAAATCAGACATATACATACATAAATAAATATACATATAGATATATAAATTACTCACATATATACATCTACATATATGTAAATACATATATAAATTACTTGTGTAATTTTTGCAAATCAAATTATAACTCAGTTCCTCTCAAGTTAAAAGTTATGAGCCCAACTTTATTCTGTGTTATAAAAGAGTGAAATATGCTTTCTCATCGGAGGCAAGAGCTCATCTGACTGATGTAAATTGGTTCCCCTGGAAGAAGAAATGCCATCTCAGGAGGAGTACTTTCTTTACTTTAAGGCAGGATAAGGCCTTCTGGTTTCTTACATTGGTGGTGAGAATAGATTGCTTCCATAAGCAGCTTTGCCTCTTCTTTCTTAGCAAAAACACAGAGAATGTATATAAACTAACTCCTTTTTCTAGTTGCATGGAGAAACAAGGACTTGAACAATTTCACTCTGACAGTAAATGCCTTGATCAAATAGGGACTTTGTTTTGTTTTTTGCATTGCTGGGCATACAAACCAGAGCCTTGTGCTTGCCAGGCAAGCGCTCTCTACCACTAAGCTTCACCCCAGCCTCCTTGATCAAATCTGACCCCCATCCTAAAGTGAAATGGAGAGAATGTATAGCCAGGACTGCAATTTATTTAAGTTAGTCAAACTTTTTTTTAAACTTCTCTGATTGCTAAAACTGTAGCAAGATGGAGGAAAAAGTAATTTGGTGCTTTTAAAACTTGGGTTTAAATGATTCTCATTGTCTTTCTTCCCATTTGGGAAAAGTAAATAGTTCTTCTAGTATTAGAACCTCCTATGTTATGGTTTAGATATGAAGTGACACCCAAAAACTCATGTGTGAGACAATGCAAAAGATTTCAGAGGTGAAATTATTAACTAAGAGAGATATAATAGTGAATGAATTAATCTACTGATATGGATTAACTGGGCAATAACTGTAAGCAGATACAGTGCAACTGAAGGAGGTAGGTCACCAGGGGTGTGGTTTTGGGGTATGTATTTTATCCCAGGTGAGCAGAGCTTTCTCTCTTTTTCTCCACCATGCCCTGCCACCATGATGTTCTACCTCACTTCTGACCCAGCACTGTAGAGTTAGCAAAGCATGCACTGAATCTCTGAAACAGTGAGCTAAAATATACCTTTCCTTCTCTACATTTTTCTTGTATGGTCTTTGGTCACAGCGACACAAAGATGACTAACATGTCCTAGAAGGTTGGGGTAGGGCAGTATTCTTATTTACACCAACAGTCCTCTGTGACTGTTGTATATTTTGTTTTTTTTTTCCTATGCCTGACAAAAGTACAGATAGAGTATACTGAAGATAAATTAAGGCTCTTGGGTGCTTGCACAATGCTTAAGAAAAACCTGCATTACCTTCCAACAAATCCAATTCAGCCTCTCTGTTTTGAAATTATTCCTAGAAATACCATCTTCATAATGGAACGAAGTCCCTATAGCAACAATACCATATGATGTGTTATGAACATTTAAAAGCTGTATTTCAGTGGAATATTTCCAAATATGATAGTAGCAGCATAACAATCGATGAGGTGATAAATTAACTAAACCCTGTTTGAACTGAATTCTGAGAGAGAGAGAGAGAGAGAGAATGAATCTGCAAAGTGTATACTTAAACCATAAATAGGATCTTTTCACAAACTTGAAGTTTGAGACCATTTTAGTACCTAGTCTTATTCTGCTTTATGAATGTAGAAGGCATTTGGAATGTTTGTAGCTATCTCCAGTGCTCACATACCATACCAAATGTATCCTCACAGGAACCTTAAGTGGAAATAAAGATTCTTTCTAATGTTTATAGCACGTTGAAGCAAGGGTCCAACTCTAAAGACTCTTATTTTCATTAACTTTGCTTAACTAACAACTCACTTTTTTCTTTTTCTTTCTTTCTTTTTGTGGTGCTGGGGATTGAATCCAGGGCCTCATACATGCTAGGCAAGTGCTCTACCATTGAGCAACTTCCCCAGCCCACAGCTCACTTTATTTATTTATTTATTTATTTGGCACCAGAGATTGAAACACAGAGGTGCTTAACCACTGAGCCACATCCCCAGCCCTATTTATTTATTTATTTATTTATTTATTTAGGGACAGGGTCTCATTAAGTTGTTTAGGGCCTTGCTAAGTTGCTGAGACTGGCTTTGAACTTGCGATCCTCCTGCTTTAGCCTCCCGAGTCACTGGGATTACACATGTGCATCACTATGCCTGGTCCATCAGTCATTTTTTTATGCAACAAAATGAAGATTTCAAAGTCCCCAAGAATGAGTCATTTGTATCAGTAATTGTTCCTTGGAAGAACGGCTCTTCCAAGTATGTAAAATTTTAAGGTTGCCACAGCCTTTCTGTGTTCATGCTGATGACCAGCAAAGTCTAGAAAGTCAGCTGATTAGGCTTTCTTTCAGTAATCTGGTTCCTCATTTCCTGAATGCTCTATTTGTCTCTGTTTTTATTGCTTTCTTGAATTTGATTCGTTGTTCTGTCTGTTTTAATACCTTGTCTCTATGTGATGCCTGGCCCTTGGCTACTTGTCTGGATTTTCTTATATCACTTTCTTGTCTTCAGGCTATTAGACCTAATCTATAGTTGGGCTATCCTTTTTATTTATCTTCCCCCTTATACCTTCTCTTGGCATCTCTGGTGCTTAGTCATAGACCTTCTCTCTTATTTATTGCTGTCCATGACCTTGCTTTGTAGCTGAAGGCTGGGGTGTATTGGGACCACATTATATTGTACTCCACAGTAGTAGCAAGGTAGAGAGAGGAAAATCTGTTTTTGTTAATAGTTACCATTTTCAGCTGGCTTTCTGCTGCATTGGATGTTTTGGATTTGTGTCACATTGTATCTTAACATCCAATAAAATCTTTTATCACATAGGAACTCTAAAGCTACAAATTATCACTTTCACAGAGCTTGCCTCTTACAGTGTATAGAACAAGTTTTTAGACTTTGTTACTTGTCTATTTCTTGAAGACTCATTACCTTTCCTTATTATGCATTCATGAGTGCTAGCCAGAAGGTAGATAGGGTAAGACTTAAATTATTTGTAATGAATTCATCTACAAAGACTGACTCATTTCCGTCCTGATGCCCCAGTTGGTGGCAAAATTCACCTGATTCAGAGCACTCATTGTCTATACTATTTAGCTTCTGGGTTCTTGATTTAACTGTTATTTCTTTATGTGAATGACATTTCTTCCTATACACAATCTAAACTCCATTCTATGTCTGTATCTTGACATCTACCCTACAACTTTTCATGTGATGGCTGCTAAGTTCTTTGTTTGTTTGTTTTAATGGTACTGGGAATAGAACTCAGGCCCCTGTGCATGCTAGACAAGAGCTGTACAATTGAGCTGCACCTCCAGACTCCATCATTTCTACGTTTATTGACTGATAATATGCAATAAACCCTGGAGATAAAAGGTTTTAATGTGTTCTTTTTAGGAGTCATTCTGAAGACCTCTAAGAAGATATATCTACCACAGAAACACTCCAGAGAAGTTAATAGATCAACATAAACTCTCCAGCTGACTTTTCTTCTCTTAGACAGAACTATAAAATGGGGAGGTTCAGCAAAGAATGAGTTGTGATAAAAATTATTTTTTCCAAATATAAAACATTAAGCCTTTTGGAATAGAGTTTGACAACCTCATGACATATTTATGCTAATTCACGTACTTGAAGATTATTTCACACATGCTGGGTTCTTACAACTTAGCAACCAGTACAGCCCAAACTTAATGCAAAATCGTTGTGTATTTATGCTTTTGCTTAATGTTTTTTTCCTTTCCTGTCAACGATTTATTAGTGCAAGAATTTATTTGTACTTTGACTGTTTAGTATAAACACCATTTTACATTTTCTTCTACTGTGAAATAACTGGTCAAGGGGATTCACAGACTTGTTGAAAACATGTATTCATTGAACCCCTTTTATTTCTGCTCTGTCATTTTATTTCATGGCAAACCAACAGAGTGCTCAATGTGTAACAAACTAGCATGATTGATACATAGCATATTCAAAAATTTCCATTTAAAATACATTATACCATTTGTTTGGTGCCTTGACTTTCCATATAAGATGGTACAGAAAATATTCTGGCTATATTTTGAATTGTCATATCAACTGGAAGATAGTTCAGCAGTTCCTAGAGAAAAAGAGCCCATCTTAAGACACAAGGAAGAGTTATTTGCACAAATGGTGTGTTTTGAGGAGCACTGATTAAAGAACTATTTATGAAAAATACTGAGAACATGGGCTGGGGTTTTAGGTCAGTGGTAGAGCGTTTGCCTTGCATGCATGAGGCACTGGGTTCAATCCTCAGCACCACATAAAAATAAATAAAGATTTTTAAAAAGTTATTTTAAAAACACTGACAACAGATTTTGGAACCAAATCAACCAGAATTTCTTTCAATTTATTAATTGTATGATTTTAAACATTTCACCTGCTCTCTCTGAGCCTTAGTTTTCTTATTGCTGAAGTGGGAGAGAATAATATATTCCATGGCGTTTTGGTCAGCTTTTCTGCTCCTGTGACTACAGGACATGATCAGCACAACTTAACTATAAGGGAGGAATAGTTTATTTGAAGGCTCACAGTTTCAGAAGTCTTAGTCCAGAGAAGGCCTGGACTTCTCAGGGCTTGAGGTGAGGCTGAACATCATGGTGGAAGAGTGTGGCATAGGGAAGCAGCTCACATCATGGTGATCAGAAAGCAGAGAGAGAGAGAGAGACTCCAGCTCCAGATACAAAATATATACACCAAAGCCATGCCCCAAATCAACCACCTCCTCCAGTCACACTCTAGTTACCACTCAGTTAATCCCTGTCAGAGGATTAAATCACTGACTGGGTTAAAGACTCTCACAATCCAATTATTTCTCCTCCGAACCTTCTTGCACTATCTCACATGTGAGATTTTGGGGAACACCTCACATCCAAACCATAACACATGGTTGAGAATTAACTGAGATAACATGACAAATAGTAAAAAAATCATTGGGTCCCTGCCCCCTCTCTGTTGCCCTGCCAAAATATTTAGAATTCTTTAATTAGATATTCTTCTCATCATTGAAGTAGCAATACTAAACACAATTCATCTTGAAAGCACAATACCTTTCAGAAGGACAATATATTAAACAACTATATCATAACATTTCAGATATACTTTGTGGGGCCCCAAGGGAGTGAGACCAGACAGTTGTGGCAAGGAAGTGGCTGCCAAGTTTGGCCACAACAATTGCTTCCAGAGGTGGACAGAACCAAGCAGAACATTGCAATTATGGTATACAGGCAATATAGTCAGTATGATGGATGCTCAAAGACAGAGGAAAGAGTGCTCAGCAAGGAAGAATGAGTCCACAAATGTTCAGTGAAACCACTTTGACATTTTCCCAAGATGAGCCACTGGTGGAAGGCAATGTTCTCAACATGGAAAAATGTTAAAATGGTTGATTTAGATGGTTGAAATAATAATAGTCACAAAACACATTATGTTTCAGGCACATTTCAATGCACTTCACACTTGTTTACTCATTAATTCCTCATGACAAATCAACAGGGTAGAAGACACTGCACCTTCATTTCAGATGAGGAAATAAGGCACAGGGCAATTTGGTAGTTGTCCAAACATAGAACTAGTAAATAGAGATGCTAGAATGTAAATCCAAGTAGTCTGGTTTCAGAATCCATGTATTTAAACTTGGGGTAACAGTCAGCCTTATTATTTTTATACCCAAAATATGAATTAACATCTTTAATTCTGTACTTTTCAGGGGTAAATAATTAGCATATTAGAAAGATCAGCAAACTGGGAAAAAGGAGACCTGAGTTGTAATCTGAGTTCTATTAGCTGCAGGGACCTTGAAACAGGTAGTTATTTTTCTGTACTATAGACTTTGTTTTTCTGATTTGTCCACTGATGAGTTCAATCTAAGACTCCCTTTCTTTCTTTTTTTTTTTTATCTAAGACTCCCTTTCAATTCTGATTCTATGAGACATTATAACAAGTAATTATTTTTAAAGTTATTCAGAATTTTTATTATGCATCAACTCTGAAAATGCTTCATGTGATTTGGATAACAATCATCCTAATCCTCTTTCTTTAGCAACTACAGAATTTCAGTAAGTTATAACTTTATTTGAGCTTTGGAATATATAATTATGACAGACTCATGCTGCTGATCTTGATTACCATAGAAACACATTGAAGTTTCTCTCAGCACTCTCTTAATTTTTGAGTCTTTTTTCTCTCTTTCAATGAGGAAATGAGGAAAAGCATCATGGTCTTTTTATTTGTTTTTATTTTAAAATGGTTCATTCGCCAAGAAGAACTGTTGCCAACAATAATGGGTAGTGTAGAGTAAACCCCTCTGCACCCTGCAAAGGAAACCATGAATGGTCTGCCCCACGTTTAATTAAATTCATTTTTTTTCTTCAGCAGCAGCTTAACTTAAATGGCATTTTTGGCATCATAAATTTCATGAAACGGCAGTAATTTCAGCTTCATTTCCGTTCTCTTGGCAGGTATTTTTGTACACTTGGCCTGAAAAAGGTATGGTTATGTTCTGTTTAGATTGATGGAGGATTAGGAACATTTGATTGAACTGCTAGACTAATGCAGTGGCATTTTCATTCGACACAGTCATATAACTTTCCTTGTTTATCAGCTGTAGTACCCAGCTTTAACCTTCTGGTTTCAGAACATCACTTCTCAAAATGCTATTGCGAAGTTTTTCCAAGTTCACCTTCTAGAATTGTAAGTAAAAGCAAAAGACCAAAAATTGGTGTTAATGTACATTACTGAGAAGAACTCTGGACATGATTAACCACTCCCTCTTCTGGGCCTCACAGTAGTTTATTCTATCTCTATCTATTAAAGCACTTATTAGATGCTGCTTTGTATTCAAGTTAGCTGTGTACGTGTTTATCTTCTCTGCTAACCTATCTTCCTTTGAATAAGAGCTACATCGCTTAGTGAATACCCTCATAGGGTTTTACATCACACAGAACATGTTTTTAAAAAGTGTCCAATGCATAATAGCTGAATAAATTAGTTTTATGTCAAATTCAGAAAGGTGTTCATGAAAATTCCTTCTTCTAACTCAGTGTTCACTCTTCAGTGGAAAATGTATTGTACAAAACATTCATTTGTGCAAAATTAAAGAGTATTATCAACCCTGGGAGATCAATCTTAACAACTGGGCCATATTTTGGTGGATTTTACCCTTTTTCTGTCATATGGGTATTGACTGCTTTATGAAAATATATTGCACATGGAAGAAACACTGACCTGTTTGTCTTGGGTATGTTGGAAACTGCCTGGGAAGCAACTGAATGAAAGAACAACAGGAGATTCCAATATTAAAACCACCAAACATATATGGGACCTCAGCAGATGCCAAAATTGAGGGTAGAGAACTAAGAAAAGATGGGAGAAGCTTTTCTTCTACTTTTATATAACAATGCAGCATTCATAATTGCAGTAGAATCCATCATCCCATCTCAGAAGCTTAGTGACAGGTACAATAAGAGTAAAGGTAAGTTTGAGGTTTCTCAACAATAAAAGAAAATCTTCCATAACTCTGTGGGTTACAATCCATTTCATTTGACAATACTATTTAGGACAGCATGATTGTGTATATCTGAAATTATTAAGTTGAATCATGTCCTTCAAAAGAGAGGCATTGGAGTCCTAACTCCCTGTATTTCAAATTGTAACCCTATTTGGAGGTAGGAAATTTATACTGGTAGTTAAATTAATATGACATCTTTTGTGTGGGCCCTAATCAATATGACTGATATCTTTCTAAAAATCAATCATTTGACACAAGGGCAGACATATAAAAGAGGAAGTTAATGTGGGAGGACTTAGGAAAAAGATGGCAATCTACAAGCCAAGGACAGTGGTCTGCAATAGATTCTTCCCTCACAGAATTCAGAAAGAGATCATTCAAAAACACCTTGATTTCTGATCAAGAAAATGGTGGTAACCAGAGGTAGAGGAGAGTAGGGTGGAAGGAGGGTTGGGTACTTACAGTTACAAGAAATAAGTTCTAGTGTGATATCAAACAGCAGGGTGAGTATAGGTAATGATAACATACTGTGCATTTCAAACAACTAGAAGAAAGAATTCTGATCAAATTTATGTTTTAGTTGCAAAACATAAATTTCCATTGAGTAAGGCACTGGGTCAGTGGCACCTTGTTATACTACAGACATTCAGAATCCTGATCTAGTGCTTGCTTTGGAAGCACATGCACTAAAATGGGAATGACAAAGAGAAGATTAGCATGGACCCTGCAAATTTGAGAAGTGTTCCATATTTTTTATAAGAGAAAAAAGAAAAGCAAAGGGACCTCATGAAAACATAACAGAAACAAATAGACTAGAAGAATCTGGAAATGGGAGAGGGGGAAGGAAAGGGAGAGTACGAGAGTTGCACATGTATGAATATATCACAGTGAATCCCATTATTATGTAGAACTATAATAACCAATAAAAAGAATTCTGATCTACATGCAGAAGAGTAAGCTGATTTTTCTAACTAGTGAGAGATGGGGTCTACTCAAAATGAATTAAAGATTTAAATGTAAGAGCTGAAACTTTGAAATCAACTAGGGAAAATACTACCAGACATTGGAATGAGGAAGGATTTTTTTTTGTATAGGGCCCATGAAAGAGCAAGAAACAAAACCAAAATGAGACAAATAGGATTAGAGCAAATGAAGAAGCTTTTGTACAGAAAAAAAAAAATAACAGAGAACAGAGACAACCTACAGAAAGGGATAAAATATTTGCAAACTATATATGTGATAAGGGATTAATTTCCATAAAGTATAAGAACTCAAACAGCTCAATAGCAAAAAAAAAAAAGGCAACAAAAACAACAAATAATAAAATGAAAAAAAAAGGACTTAGACATTTCTTAAAATAAGGCATGCCAATGCAAATGACAAACAAGTATATGAAATACTATTCAATATCACTAATCATCAGAAAAAATCAAATCAAACCCACAATGAAATTTCACCTCATTCCAGTTATAATGGCTGCAACCAAAAGATGAAAGATAACAAGTACTTACAAATACATGAAAAGAGAACACTTGTACACTATTAGTGGGAATACCAATTAGTACAGGCTTTATTTCCCCCCAAATTAAGAAAGGAATCACTATATGATCCAGCCATCTCACTACCGGGCATAAACCCCAAGGAAATAAAATCAGTATGCCAAAGACTTATTTGCATACTCTTATGTTTATTGTAGGACTATCCACAATAACCAAGCAATGGAAACAACATGTGTCCATCAACTGATGAATGGATAAAGAAAATGGAATAAACATAACAGAATATTATTCAACCATTAAAAAGGACAAATCTTGCCATTTGTAATATCATAGATGAAGTACTCAGACATAGAAAGACAAGTACCATATGCTCTCACTCATATGTGGAATCTAAAAAAGTTGATCACATAGAAGATGAGGGTAAAATGGTGGTAACCAGAGGTAGAGGACAGTAGGATGGAAGGAGGGTTGGGTACTTATAGTTACAAGAAATAAGCTCTAGTGTGCTATCAAGCAGTAGGGTGAGTATAGGTAATGATAACATACTGTGCATTTCAAATAGCTAGAAGAAAGGATTTTGAATGCTTTCATCATAAAGAAATGATAAATGAGAAGCTAGATATGTTTAATCTGATTTCAACATTAGACAATGTACACATGTATCAAAACATCATGTTAGCACAAAATGTATAATTTTTATATATAAGTATAAATAAATGAAATTCATAATCCTGAAATTGGAAGCAACTTTAAGAAATTGACTCATCCTGGTTAATATCTAAAGTATTCACATGGAAGAGTGACCCCTTTGCTCAGTAAAAAAATGTACATAATCTAGGGGGAATGGTCCAATTTTTTCAAACTGTCAAGATGTTATTTTTTATGAATAAGCGTATCCAAATATTTATAATAAATAAAAGATCACCTATATTCTTTTCCTCAATGGGAGGTGGATAATAAGTGGTCACCGGTCATATCATAAAGTTATTCATGTACTGGTAGATATACTTTATATTTTTTTGAAATAAGGTTAATTCTTGTATCTTAGTCCTCAAAAGGTTCACTTCCATAATCTTTATAATATCCTTTTATAATCCTAGCCACTCTTATTGGAATTATCTCTAGTTCTTTCCTTACAAACTTAAAAATTATACTGATGAAGTTAATTTACAATATCTACATTTTTGTGTTACTTATACTGTAAAATATCCCAGGAACCAGGTCCTTCCCCATCCCCAATACTGCTACAGTATCTTATTCTTACTTTCTGATTTTTTTTCTCTTCTTGCATATATACCTAACCTTTTATCTCCCATCCTAAATAAGTGCTCTTGCTACTGGTAGTTTATTCCTGTTTTTCAGAGTCCTTTATGTGTTTGGTAAAGATCACTCCAGATTTTATTACTGCCTTTAGAAAATGGCATTAGGGGAATTGAATATTTATAAATCTCATCAGTACATTCTTGTTTGTTTTATCCAGTAAATCATTTATTTATTAAATATTCATTGATTGCCTATAATTTAGAAGCATATTTCTAGATATTATAAAAGAGGCATTATTCTTAGATTTAAGGAACCAGTCACCATATATAGAATGCACACACACACACACACACACATGCGTGCGCGCGCATGCACACACACACACACACAAAGTGTAAAACGTATGATACATTCATTGTGTGATGTAAATGCCCCAAATAATAAAGTCTAGTCCTCAGCCTGAGAGTAATATGATTAAGGCTATGAAGGTAATACTTAATGTATAATTTACCTGCATCTCAGAAGCTCATCTACTAGTAAGTTAATTTGAAATCAGAATGAATTTTCTGATAGGAATAACATTATAATGATTATAAGGTCCCATATCAGCCCATTAACAACAACAAAAAAAATTTAAGCTGTAGTGTAACTGACCTATATGAATAATTGCCATTTAGAAATAACCACCTTGTTAAAAAAGTGTGTGTGTGTGTGTGTGTGTGTGTGTGTGTGTATATATATATATATATATATATNATATATATATATTTTGCATTTAATGTTCTAACTTAAGATCATTGGGTCACATCTCACATCTCTTTCTCCATCTCTACTTTAATCAACTCTATGTGTCAACAAGAATTTGCTCCTGCTCCTTAGATGGTGGAAGCATAAATTCTCATCTTGCAGCAGTACAAAGGGAGAAATTCTCAGCCTTCACTGTTAGGATGAAGCTAGGGGAAACAGCTCTGTTGTGAGAGCTTTGGCATCCGAGTAAAAGCCTTATGACAGGCATTCTTATAATAGCAGTAACAATGGTAGTGATGCTCATTGGGATGGCAATCCTGGTGGCAGAGCAGAGATGGCAAGGTTTTCAGTCAGCATGTAGACTCTTATATGCATAATTGACTCATAAATGAAGGATAGAAGGAAAAAGCTGACGACATGCAATCTGAAGTCAATTTCTTTAATATTTGTATAATTTTAGAAAAGCAACTTAAACTCTTTATGTCCCAATCTGTACTTTCATAGATGTGAATAATATTTCTTTCAGGATTGGATTAACATAGTCACATGATAGTGTCTACCTGGTATCCAGCACTTGGGAAGTGCCTAATAAATGTCCCCAAAGTAAAGTCTATACTTCTTATCTTAATTTGAGAATAACATGTGGGAAAGAATCAATGGCTTTAAATGAATTAAGTTGATTAAATATACTTTTCTCTGTGTCAGTGAAACCCACTGAGGCTATTAAGCCCATGTAGGAGGAAATTAAGTTAAACTGACATCACTTGCCTTTTTCAAATCTATGTATCAATTGATACGCATGGTTCTGTGCTCTTGTATTGTGTATAACTGGCTGTCAGATCATTTTTCCTAATATATATTTTTTAAAAATAACAATGTCCAAATGACCAGTCTTTCACTTTAAGGATCATTCCTTATTTTTTAAATATGGGCATATTTGAGGCTAGGGGTATAGCTCAGTGGTGAAGTGCTGCCTAGCATGAATGAAGCTTCAAAAATAAATTTTAAAAAATAAGCATATTTGTTCTTTTTCATTTCTGAAGTATATTGCCTGCTCCATAATTTCTATAATTATGAATAGTGGCTCTCTCATATTTGGAAATCCTTTATATAACCAAGTGCTAGACTCTGTAAATTGGTCCTCTTTTTTCTTTCTAACATCATCTCTACCTATTTTTTCCCTAGGTCATCTCTCTGCTTTTAAAGTTTTCTGTTCTTCTTGGATATGAGCTGCCCCCTCCGCAATATATTATTGAATCATCTTCTTTGCCTACTATATTTGAAGTTTGGTTTAGAAGTCACATTTCTTTAAATTTGTTTCCCTAATTGGGTTCATAGCCAACTATTGGATCATAAGTATGAGTGAATTTAGTGATCTTGTGACCAGTATTCTACAAAAGTTTAGTGTAATAAATGTTCGTTTATACCATGATTTGACTTATATAGATAGATACTGAGCAGTTTTATCTCTTGGGTTTTCTGCTATTTCCTGATTGTTACTGAAAATGTTTTGAAAGACATTTCTATGATCTTCTACTGAAGATCTTGTTTTTTTTATGTTTTCAGATTTAGGGGACTCTGGTTTCATTATGCTTTGTTTTACCTTTGTTGAAACTTACTGTCAGATTTTTCCAAAGAGAAGTATCATCTTGCTGTTGTTTCAGTGTGCCAAGATTTCTTATTGCTATGAGGCTGGAGTTGACAATGTCAAGCAACAGACTTGATTTAATAACATTTTCTTCCTGAAAAATTTGATCCAGAGGGATAAAAACAATAAACAAACCTTAATATCTTAATGTCTCTTATTTTATTCTCAATATAAAGTTCATTGATTAGCTAGTCAATTTGTTTTCAGTGTTAACTGTATTACCTCTGTATTAGAAATCAAATAAGTTCTGAATTTAGGCAGGTTCCAGAGGAAGACTTTAATTTTATTTTCTGTCCTTATTATAACCAGTTTGGGGGTTTTATTTGATAAATTTTCTGGTTACAGTAATTATTTTAGCAACTTATTTTACCATGATCATTTTTCTGTTTCCAAATTGTACTTTACAAAACTAAACATTAGTCTCTTGACATTAATCCAGTTTATTTTCAGCTTAGCTTTCTGTTCACAATTTATTTTGTAGTGAAGAATAGAGTCAAGTTGAAATATTTTGAGAAAATAAAGCAAATTTGTTATTAAATAGAAACAATAAAAATATTTAATTAGTAAAACAGTACTTTTTTCATGTTATGTAGATTTTGAGGATTGGGTATTTCTAGGGAGAAAGAAAGAAAGTTGTAGAGAGGCAGAGCGAGGACTAAGGCCACTCATCTGGTTGTAGAGCTGGGCCATTCTAAATGATAGTGCCCAAGTAAGATGGCAAACTCTGGCACCATCTTAGCTGGCCTCACCATACAAATGTTCCAACAAAGTTGGTGGTAAGGCAATAGGAATATCTAGCCCAGGGGTTCTCAGCTATTCACCACACATGAATATCATCTGCACAGATTTAAAGACTGATGTTAAGTCCCACAATGACAAATTCTTGTCTAGTTGGTCTGAGATAGAATTTGGGTGTCCAAAGCACCCCTTCAGTGGCTTCTAGTGGACATCCAGGATTGTAAGTCTTTAGTTTTACCAGAGAACAAGAGAATTAGACATGTTGAGTGAGGTATGAAGTATGACTTGGGTTAGCTGCTTGTATCATGAAGGTGGAAAAGTACCTAGAACCAAAGATGCTGGGGTGACCAGAAAAAGTTTTGTTCTAGTAGAACAATCAAGAAGCCAAGTTGGCAACTGGATAAATAAAATAGCAAGTGTGATAAATTATCAAACTGATAAGAAGTGCTTACACATTACACAATTACCAAGTGCAGGGCAATAAAAATCACTGAGCAAGTAATGAAACCTCTAGGCATATTCAGTGACCATCAATGTGCTTATTAAACTTCAATGGCCAGTGGAAACCATATCCCTGGAAACCATTTTGTACTTATTCCATTGTCATTGTCCTATCAGGATAAAATAACTATTATATGATAAATTAAGTGAGTGAGAGTGAGAGAATGCATGTGGTGTGTGAGTATGTGCATGTATGACTGTGTATAAATCATGATGTTGGATTTCTCAGAATGGAGGTTAGTTTTGATTTCACAATATCAACTCACAGAAAAGATAGGCAAAGATAAATATCCTCCGTATCCTAATTATTTGGGGGAAATCTCTTTCATTGGGTCAGTAAATATCAAGTGTCTACTCTATCCCAGGCAACATGCTAGCCACTGTAGATAAAACTGGGATCACAAGATAACACAAGAATCCTTTACCTTGAAGAGTTCAAGATATAAGAAGGTCCTACCCTCCCAAAACTGATATTATTGCTTTCTTAGCATATTTTACTGAGAGTGTTAAACTAATTATATTTGAGCAAATAGATAATCAACTACTGAATAGGGCTGGGTAAGCAGAAACTGATATATAACGTATACATCAAGTTAGGATTTTTTAGATTGCAGTCATACCTCTCTATTTGGTCATACTTACTCATACCAACCTTCTTAGCAACTACATCTTTATCTTTCCAGAAGAAATAATCCTAATCTTAATCTGGATTCACATAGACTTTTTTTTCAATTCTTTGATTATCTTAATGCATTCCACTGGGCTTTATTGATTCACTTATGAAAATAAATGAGTTTCAACCACTATGTTTTTTCTTCTTTTATCAGAGTTTTGGCCTTAACCTCAGAATAAGTATAATTTCTCAGTTTTCTTTAAATAGAATCTTGGCAACCAAATTTGAAACACACAAATAGTTTCAGGGTATAAGATTGGAAAATAAATAGTTCAAAATTTATATTATTGAAATAATACAATTCTGTCCTCAGAAAATTTATTAATTTTCATGGTACATCACAATGAGCACTGTTGCTGTTTCCATCAGAACAAACTTGCTACCCAACATATTGTTCAATAGTGGTTTCCCAAGAGGAACTCTAAGTCAAATTGCTAATGGCTCTAGTCTTGTGGAATTTCTGAGAAACCTGATTGCTAAGAGTACTTCTCTTAAGGAATGTTCTCTTTTTAGATGTTCATTTTATCACATGATTTTTTTTCTTTAAAACCCATAATAAAGCCAGGCTCAGTGGCACATGCTTGTAATCCCAACAACTCAGGAAACTAATGCAGGAGGATTGCAAGTTCAAGGCCAGCCTCAGCAATTTAGCAAGGCCCTAAACAATTTAGTGAGACCCTGTTTCAAAGTAAAAAATAAGAAAGGCTGGGGATGTAGCTC
Source organism: Marmota marmota marmota (assembly GCF_001458135.2). Classification (NCBI taxonomy): domain Eukaryota; kingdom Metazoa; phylum Chordata; class Mammalia; order Rodentia; family Sciuridae; genus Marmota; species Marmota marmota. The sequence continues at coordinate 1,840,030 of NW_026000261.1, read as the reverse complement.
AGTGGCAAAGCACCCCTGGGTTAAATATCCAATAGTAAAAATGCAAGATAAAAAATAAAGTGCATAATAATCAACAAATTTAAACATAATTCAGATAGCATTTAGAAAAATTTGGAAGCTAAATGTGTATCTACTTTTATTTATAAACATACTGTAAGTGATATTTAAAATAGCATGCAAAAATCTTTAAGTACTTCTCACTGGAATATTTCATTATAATGCAACATCTGTGTATCATATTGCCAATCAGCTCCCAGATTGGTAATAGTAATATTTTCACTTCTAAACCAATCTTAATCAGTTTATATTATGGCTGTGTCTCCAAAGTACCACACAGTCAACTATTGCCAAGATCTTCACACTCTATAACAAGCAGAATCATTCTAACAATATTAGATAAAACACTCTATAAATCATGAGTTAGATTAATTCCATGGGAATATAGAGGTTGTAAATAAGAATATTGACTTTGTAAACCAGATAATAAATTTATCATACTATATTAACTTTCACTGAAAGACAAATAATGGTGCTTTACAAGCAAATTAATCAATTGAATGTTTTCACTGAGAACAATCTTGTCTTTTCTGACACTGAAAAGAATTGGGAATGCATTTATAGATATCTTGACAAAAGAATCAGAAGGCATGCCATGTTCAGAACTAACTGTAAAACCTTGGTCAATTCACCATGTTCTTCATTTATCCATTCATCATGAATTGAATACAAATTGATGATGTCTAGAACTGTGCTAATTTCTGGGATCACAAGGATAAGACAAGAGTATCTTACCTTAAAGAGTTCAATGTCAAGTAAGGAAAGTAGATCAGTTAAACATATTTATAATAGAATATTTTAAATCCCACTTTCTAAACATGTGCCATAGTCAAAAAAAGGAAAAAAAGTTTTTATTAATTATTAATTACCTTGCACAAAACTACTGCCCAAGGAAAGCAAAATATACTACAATAGTATCTCCACTGTTCTCCTGATGGGATTCTGTCTTGTGTTCCATATATGATACTATATTGTCGTGTAGTATCATCGTCATCTTCCCACCCCTTCTTGGAGGGTGACCCTTTATCAGTCCTCTGTTTGCTTCTTCAATTGTTGATTTGTATCATGGAACTTATTTTTTGCACTGTTGAAGGAAGTATAATTGGCAAAATGGGGTTCTATATCATGTGATATTGTGTAAAATGAATGCACTAATGATATCATCCAATATTAAATTGGCAAATATTATGTATTGGGGGTTTTAATTGCTTTGTATTATATACATGATGGTAGATGGTAATTTAAGTATTTTAAAATGTTTCGGGACCAGGCACAGTGATGCATGCCTGTAATTCCAGCAACTCGGGAAGCTCAGGCAGGAGAATAACAAATTCAAAGCCAGCCTCAGCAAAAGCAACTCAGTGATACCCTGTCTGCAAATAAAATACAAAATAGGGCTGAGGATGTGGCTCAGTGGTCAAGTGACCCTGAGTATTGAACTCCCCCCTCCTCCCAAAAATATTTTGGTGGTATTTGGAGAAACCAGAATTTTTTATGAGATCTGGGAATGGATTATTATCTTTCCTATCCAAAATAATGAAATACAAACTTCCTTCCATAATCTTATGCTTCCAAAATATTTTGATAATCGATTTAGACATTGAGATAGTTCTAGATTTTAGCCACAGAACTCTAACAAAGTATGTCAGATACCATCTCCCCCAGCAACAATAATGGCCATAAACTAATATACACTTATTTTAGTTATTTCCATACATGTTGAAAACCTTACTGTATTAGTCAGCTTTCCATCACTGTGGTGAAATACCTAAGATAAATAAGTTAAAAGGTGGAAAGGTTTATTTTAGCTCATGTTTTCAGAAGTTCAGTCCATGGTCATTTGGCCTTTTTGTGTTTGGGCCTGTGATGAGAGAGTACATCATGACAAGGTATACAAGATGGAGGAAACTTCTGACCTCATAGCAGCCAGGAAGCAAAGAGTGAATGGAGGAGGGGAGGATCTCCATATCTCTTTCAAGGGCATACCCCCAATGACCTCGTCTATCCACTAGTCCCAAACTCCTAAATGTTTCACCAATAGTGCCACATGCTGGCGACCAAGCCTTTAATACACAGCCATTGGGGGGCCACTTCATATCCAAACTATAGCACTTACTGCACATTTAAAAGGTTGTATTTATTGAATATGAACTTTCCATAGTCACAGAAAGTAGAACATTGGAAAACTCATTGGAAATTTAATTTGGCATTAAGTAACTATGTAACTTTGGAAAAATCACTTTATCTTTTTGTGCCTTTGTAGAATTTGCATAATTATTGCTTAGCCTACCTCATAGGGTTGTTGAATCAAATTACTTATAATATGAAGATATTCTATGAAATTCCCTATTATCATATAAATGTAAAACATTAGTTCTAGCTTGTGGGCAAGAGACATTGGCAGCTGTCACCCTAGTCTTATCCTAGAAATGTAGGATAGGATTTACCAGGCAATAAGTAAAGTAGAATACACATGGGTGTTAGTTTCAGAATATGAAGATAATGTGTGTCCTGAATAAAACTAAGTCAAGAGGTTTATCAATGATGCATTCATATATGGGAGAGACTGGGAGTCTGATGGCTTTCTCTATAATGGTCTAGATATTATATGTTTTTACTGTACCTTTATTCTATTTCTCTTGGTAGATCCTTAAAAGAAAGAAGGGGAAAAGAAGTGAACAGTAAAGTTTTATGTGAAATGTGCATGGTTTATATTTTATCATGTATAGATAAAAGAGCAATAAATCTAGTATAAGGATGCCTGAAGAGTACCTGTCTTGTTCTAGTGTTATGAACTTGGACAAGTCCTTTAAAATCATTCTCCTTCAGTTTGCTTACTTTTAAGGTAGAAACAATGATTCTCTGTTCTCGAAGAAATAATATAATTGAAATAATGGAGATATATATATATATATATATATATATATATATATATATATATATATTGCAACAGAGCATTATATAAATATAAGGACTTAAAGTTATTATTTGGATATTTTGAAGGAAAATGTTCTTTCAACAAAAGCAACTGTATTACTTCTGTTCAATTTTGAAAAAGCAAAGACTAATGAAAATTTAATCTACATTCTGTCTCTCCACAGAATTTAGAATTGAGAAGAAATCACTATTTTTATTCTGTGAAATTGGATTCTGGACAAGTTGAAATGTGTAATTTTAGTGCTAGAGTTCTAAAAACATGAAAATCCAATATAAATTAAAACTAGTAAAGAAAATTGTGGCCGGAGTACATGTTTCTGATGTTCTCTCCCTCCCATCTCACTGCTTAGACAGCTAACCACTAAAATAACAATGTCTGATTGTTGGGGCTGGCAGATATAGCTGACATTGTGAGTCTTCAGGAAGAATGTGCAAGTCTGGGGATATTGCTGTTTTTTAACTACATGGACAACTAAAGACCTAGCAACTGGGACATCATCAAAGTCTCCTTACTCTGTAAGGGTTTGCAGAGATTTCATGGGCAGGCATAGGTTTCCTCAGAGGTGAAAAGTAAATACATAAGATTCTTAGGAATTCCATATTATCCTAACAGCTGATGTGTAAGGGAATGAATTAAAAGGAAATTTGATCAATCTGATCAAAGCAAAGCATCTATAAAAGAAGGAGAAAGAATCTGCAAAATATAATGAATAGTTAAAATCTACACATAAGGCCTGGGCATGGTGGTTCATGCCTGCAATTCCAGTGAATTGAGAGGCTTGAGGCACAAGGATTGCAAGTTCAAAGTCCAGCCTCTGCAACCTAGTGAGACCCTGTCTCAAAATAAAAAATAAAAATGCTAGGGATGTAGCTGTGATAAAGAGCCACTGAGTGTAGTCCCCAGCACCAAAAATAAATAAATAAATAAATAAATAAATAAATACAATAAAATAAAAAGAAATATCTCTTCTAACTTGGATGGTAATATGATAAATTGTCACAGCAAAGAAAAGACCTCAAGTTATGTAAGAAGTATGTTCTACAAGAAACTCTCCAAAAATAAAGTAATTAAAAAAGGTTTAACATGTGAGGGGCCCTGGGTTCAATCCTCAGCACCACATATGAATGAACAAAATAAAGGTATTATGTTCACCTACAACTAAAAATATTCAAAATAAAGGTTAAAAATTTAAAAATAGACAAAGAAATGGTAAGCAAATACAAATGAAATTAGCAGTATTAATATCAGACATAGTGGAACATAAGCTAAAATACATCAAATAAAATAAAAGGTAAAATGATTACAGTATAAATAAGGTGAGTACATAGTTCTTCATCCCAATTGGGACTCTGTTGAGGCATTATTAATAACTTTGATACAACAGTAATAAATAACATATGACAATTACATACATTTTAACATGAAAGCCAAAATATTCCCCGATGAAAAGAGAATAGGGGACTGTGGCTGTGGCTCAGTAGTTCCATGCTTGCCTGGCATGTGTGAGGCACTGGGTTCAATTCTCAGCACCACATAAAATAAATAAAATAATGGTACTGTGTGTGCATCTACAACTAAAAGAAATTAAAAAGATAGAATATGATGGCATGGGGACATAGTGACTAGAAAAAATATATATACTTTCCAGTTCAACATCATCAAAATTTGTAATGGATAGAACATTTCAAAGCTATGGCATTTATAAATTCTCTAAGTTAGAGTACGTGTACTGTTTCACTTAAAACATATTTTCTTTCATTCCTATCACCAGTAGATCTGATATCCTGACCCCAGGTGGCCATTTTCCACTTTAGATAGTGTGAAACTGGAGCACAATTTTTGTTTCAGAAACAAAAATCCAATTTCCAACATACAGGAACTCCATGGCAAATAAACAACAGCCCTCATAGCACTTCAATAGCTTAGATTCTATGGAATGTTTGTTTTAGCTGCTGTTAAACTTTGACATGCTTCATCCTCCATTTTTCACCTCTGCTAAGGAAAAAAAATGCATGCAATGTATAACCTTAACCTTTAAAATCATTTCAAAGGACATGTAACAGAAGAAGACAAACTTTAAGGAAGGAAGACTCTGTGAAAATAATATTTTTAAAAATCCTTCATTTTGCCTTTATCCTTTTTTCTAGTTATTTTTACATTTATTTTGATTTTTATTATTATTACTATTATTATTATTTTGGTACTGTGGATGGAACCCAGGGGTACTCTACCACTGAACTACATCTTCAGCCCTTTCCATTTTTTTTTTTTTTTAAGACAGGGTCTCGCTAAATTGCTTAGGGTCTCACTAAGTTGCTGAGGCTGTCCTGGAACTTGCAATCCTCCTGCCTCAGCCTCCAGAGTCACTGGGATTGCAGGCATACAACATTGCACCCAACTCTTTTCTTCTTCTTCTCTTTCTTCTTCTTCTTCCTCTTCTCCTCCTCCTCCTCCTCCCCCTCCTCCTCCTCCTTCTCTTCCTCCGCCTCCTCCTCCTTCTTCTTTCACTTTAATGAAGAACACAATGTGGGATTCTCACTTGATGTACAGTTGGGAACTGTAGGGAGGGAATATTTTCCCTCTGTCTTCTGAGGGTTTGATACTTGAGTCTGAAAATGCATCAGGCAGATTAACAGGAGGAGAACCACATTTAATTCTGTATGTATTATCAGGAATCCCACAAAGTATGAGACTCAAAGAAGGGTCAGATGCTAGATACTTATATAGAATCCTGAGCTACAGAAAGGGATATAGATTTAGGGTTCTAGGGGGAAATGGCAACACAAGTTGTGGTAGAGTGAAGGAAGGAAATGTATGGAGAATAGAATTTGTCTTGTATGCAGATAAAAACCCTCTGGGGCAATAAAAGTAGTCTGAGTAGCTTTCAGAAGAATAAGGGATGGCTTGTGATAAGGTCTGTCTAGGCAGGAATTCTTATTCTCTGATACAGTTAATCTTTTATGGTTGATGAGATTCCCAGGGAGGGGATTCATCACAATTTCATTCCTTTTGGAGGATCTGTCTTTAGGCAGATAAAGGAAGTTCAGAGCAAGCTTCTCCCTGTATATTCTGTTCCTCAAATGACCTCAGTTTGATGTCCTCAATATACCAAAGTGACATATTTGGGATTAGCATTTTCTGAACTGTTTCAGTACAGTACACAGACCTTTTACAGCATTTGTTACTCAATAAATATTTATTCTCTACTTTCATCTAGAGGGTCAACAAATGGGAACAGGCTTCTTTATAATGCTCAAAAGAGGATTTTCCTGGAACTTGATATTCAATTTTAGTACAGTCCTAACTGGTGAGTATTTTATATTTTATATTTTTGTCTTGATATTTGTGTCTCTAACACTTCCTTAACCATCTTCAAAGCTTCCTATGAAGTGAAATTCTACTTTCTATGGCCTGCTCTGAGGGAGAAGTGGGGAGAAAGTCAAAGAGAACTTCCTACTTCTGAGACCCTTTTATTCTTCCCTTCAAAGTATTCAACATGCTAAAGTGCCCAGGACCCATTCAGAAAAAGCAATTTCCACCAAACCCCAGAAAATGTAGGGAACCACTTCCCTTTAATGTTGGCTATAACTTCCTGAAAATCGAAGTGCTTCATGCTTCAAAACTGATAAATCTTAATATATAGAAAACATTAAAAGGGCCAGGAGCCTTGGGTTCTTATCCTTCCCTTCAGCATTTTGAGGTATAGTTTTCTTCCCATATGTACCTCCCATCCACCCCTAATATGTAAGTTCCTCCCATTTTAACTTCATATCAGGTTACTTTGCTCGATTATAGGAGTAGGGTCTAGCCATCCTGTAGATTTACAGCAATTGAAGATGGGTGAAAAATCTTATTTGCAAAAAAGTCAGAATGCTTAGAGATGTGTTAGCAGTAGTTAAGTATACCAAAGAAGCATCTTCCTCCTCCAGGGGAATAAAAACCTCAGAATGGAGTCTTCATCATTATTACATGTCTTTCTACTGTTCCCACCTTAGAAGGAAAATATTGAATTAAAGGATCTGATATTATTTGCCCAATATTGGATTTTACCAGTCCTACCTACCCAGAACTTTAGCAAACATAAATACAGAAAAGGTAGTTATTGAGTATATTGTTAACAGTGCCACCCAAATATTAGGTATTCATTTAACATTATGCATATTGGCCCATCTGTTCCAGGGACCCTTGCCCACTGCAAAAAGATGTTGTGAGAACAAATTTGCCCTTTTGATGAGTCTAACCAATTACTACTACTCTTCTCTTTGGCTTGATATTACAAGAGCCCTGGAGAGAGATATAATTATTGTTACAAACCTAATGCTTTCCATCTTCTGAGTTGAAGCAAAACCCATTGAATTTGCAGAGAATGTCCCTGAAGCAAAAAAGTAACAGCTGGGCCCTCTTTTGTAATGGGTCTGTAGCACTGAAAAACAAAATCCAGCATTTAAATTGCAAAAATGAGTGACTAATAGGGCTTGATGTCTCATCGAGTACAGGAGTCATCCATCAACAGTGAATTTTTCTATCATGATGAGAGTAGGATGTGAGAGGAATTGTAGGGCTTTGCTTCAGAGAATGTATCTCTTGTGTTCATTCATATCTCCTCAAGGAAACAAGAACAAGAAATGAATCAAATATTCACATTGTCTATTAGAAAAAATATTTATAATTGCATGATTTAAAAGGAATAACTTTCTAAGTATTTGGGCATTATTTTTTAGATGTAGGTAAATACAGCTGATGTCATACAAATCTTTTCAAAACTTTTTTGGGAAAAAAGCATTTTCTTTTTTACAGACTCACTAATATATATTAATTGATTATTATCTAATACTTGAACATACTTCAGAACTACCTAGAGTGTTGGAATGCATATAAAAACAGATTGCTAGGTCTCAAACTCAGAGTTTCTGATTTGATGAGTTTGAAGTAGGAACTTAGATTCTAATAAGTTCCCAAATGCTACTTCTGTTCTGTGGCTATTGGACCAAAGACTTCTAAGTACAACATTTGGAATATCACCAGATTTTAAAAAGACATTTTTGATATTATTGGAATAACAATAACGACTTCTAATTCTCTAAAGTGCACCATACTTGAAATAGCTCAGAGCAAAATATGTCTTCTCAGATGTCATCCTAAATCTGTCTTTCTGGTAGGAACAGGAAGAAATCATTATCCTCACTCTAAAGATGAGAAGATTGAGGCTTGGTGGCTGTAATTATTTGTGGAGAAATTTTAGAGTATGATAGTCTCTCTTGTATATGTTCCCCCTAACTCTCATCATAAAAAAGTACACACAAGTCTTAAAGTTGGTAAGAAAAGAGTTTAGGGAGAACTATTGTAATAGAAGCAAAGGGACTATTATACTACAGAACTACTAAAAGACCAATCTGAGCAAAGCATATGAGCACATACTGTTGGATAGTTGGTGATAGTTTCATCAGCTTTTTTCACTGCTGTGACTAAAAGACCTGACCAGAACAATTGTGGAAGAGGAAAAGTTTTGGACAGCAAGCTCCATTCCTCAGGGCTCAAGGTAAAGCAGAACATCATGGCAGAAGAGTGTGGCAGAGGAAAGCAGCTCACAGGAAGATAAGAAAGCAAAGAGAGAGATTCCACTCACCAGATATAAAATATATACCCCAAAGGCATGCACCTAATGACCCACTTCCTCCAGCCACACTATACCCACTTTCAGTTACTTCTCAGTTAATCCTGTCAGTGATTCATTGATTGGGTCAAGGCTTCCATAACCCAATCATTTCTCTAACCTTTTTGCATTGTCTAACACATGGGCTTTTGGGGGACACCCCACATTCAAACCATAAGAGTTGGAGAAAGAAGAACGGGGAGTGATCATGCCAAAAACTACTAGAGGGACCTCAAAACTTCACAAAGTGTATAAAATATTGCAATAATAAGGAAATCAAGGCAGGAAATATTTCACATGGTATGAAGTTCAGGACCTGAGATGGAGAAAACTAGTTGCAGTATGAAAAATTCACTTTAGCTCAGAACCTAGATGTCCTTATCAAAACAGCCTTATGTTGTGGAGAGCATAAAGTTTGGTCAGCTGTGTCACTTCCCAGCCTACTCATATAGTCATGGATGCAAAATTTGCAATTTGCTACTTCATAAGAAGACTTACTGTTCTCTCTACTTGAGGGCAAGGATGTTGTTGAATCATGAACTGGGAGAAGCAATGTTATACTTGGTGTTCTTTTCATTTTGTCTTTTGCTATATAAAGACAGTTTTGAGGAGAAAAGAAAAATCTATTGATTGGCTATCAGCAAGGCTAATTCTCATTTGGATGTTTTATTAAGAAGCTCTTTAATATAAAACAAGATAAGAAGTAGTAGAAGAAAATAGTTTTGATCAAACTATATATTGAGAAACTTTTTTCCTATGTACCTAGATTTAATTAATAGAGATTGTCAAGAGTCGATGAAAAAAGCTTTCAAGAAAATATTGACAAATCTATGTATTTGTATATAATACTTTATGGTTATTATTCTATGGTATTTACATGAAGTTTAATAATCTACAGAAGTCTCAAGCTAAAAGAAAAAAAAAACAAAACAAAAAACAGCAGACCTGAAAAAAGAGCTAAATTCTCCAAATCTACTGGGAAAAAAACTAAATATTTCTCACCTCTAAGTGACCCAAATCCTGGTGATTATTTCACTTTGGCAGTTTTCCCATTGGATCTGCCTGTGGTCATCAGCATCCATCATGTCAGCAGTCCAAATGAACATTCCAGCAACATTGCAGTCTACTATTGAAGCCAGAGTTTGAGACAAAACTCAATTATCTGCTTCTACTGCCAGGTGGGGCTGTAGGGCTCTGCATCTAAGAAAGCCTGTTTGAGTGTCAGCAGGTAATTACAGCAGGGTATGCCTGATGGGTGTCAATCCCAAGGGACATAGCTGGCAAAGCCAAGTTCTTCTCTACTACCATTGAGTGGTATGTTACAGCTCTCAGTATTGTGCCTCTAAATGGGAGCTATGCTCTCCACCGTTGTAATAAATCCCAGAATCTGACTGCCTACTTCTTTCCAAGATCTTATCTCACAAATCAGAAGAATGAAATCCATGGGACAACTGAAAGCAAGAGTGAAAGGAGTAGGAGATTTATTCAAATCTACTGGGAAAAAACTACATATTTAGTTTTTATGAGAATTTTTAATGAGAATTAGCCTTGCTGATAGCCAATCAATAGATTTTTCTTTTCTCCTCAAAACTGTCTTTATATAGCGAAAAACAAAATGAAAAGAACACCAGTGTGAAGAATAGAAACAGACCTCTTCAAGAGGTAAGAGGGGATGGACTCCAATAGGGATAGTGTAGACTACTACACTCCCTTAGTGTAGTAGTCTACGGGTTTATATAGCACTCTGGTCAATGCTATTGGTACAAATTTATGCTAATCATGGTTTGGAAAAGTACTAATGCTATTGGTTAGGCCTACAATCCCATTCAGGTCTGCCCCACTTCCATTTGTCTGTTGCTCTTGAGGAAGCAGAAGATTGAGTTCTTTCAATTATGGATGCTGAGAGTCCTAGCCTATTGTATTGTATGGAGAGGGGGTCTGCACCAGGCCCAGGCCAGGCTGCCATGTATAACAGGTCAGTGTGCCTTGGCTCACCATACCTCAGGCCTGTGCCAGGATGTGGCACAGGCCTAAGAGCTGTGACCTGTGCTCTTAGCAGGAACGAATGCTTAGCTTCACTATTTGTAGACACAGTTTGAATAGAGACACATGACCTCTGCCATATTTGTTTCTTAGCCTCTTTGTGACTTTGTCAAAAAGGTTGACAAAGAATATGCAACAAAAATGTGGAACAGATAAGTAAATTTTCCTGTAAAATATCAATTCAATGCAATTCTGAAATGATTAGAAATATTTTCTAGGGCCAGTTTTACTTCCATGTTAGCATTCATATCTCAAGCTGTTTTCCTGGCCTTAATTACAGTTTATCCATTAAATACATATGGCATATCATTCCATAGAACTATATTTATAAAGAAATAAATACTGGACTAGAGAAGAAATTGTGTTGTAAATGAGTAAGTACCAGGTACTAAGAAAATTAAGGCCTTAACTTGGATGCTTCCATGGCTCAGTTAAATATTTTTTGACTGTCCTAATCATAAGCAAACATACTGAATATTTATCCATGTAAATCATTGGACTAGACATAGGTAACAGAGTATTATTAAGATATGTATGTAGAGTACAATACAAATAACAACACAGAGGTTTAAACTGTACAAACAATTGGATAAGTATTTGTACACAAATGAGTACCAGTAAATGCTACTAGAACTCTGAGATGAAAGAGATGGTTGGGTTGGCCCAATGTTTCTATAGGAAGGTAGAATACATTTAAATAACATGTGAAACTTAGATATGTTGAAGTGAAACACATCAGGGCAGTAGAAAAGAAGAAAAAGATTGCACTAGGCATGTTCTAAACTAGTGTAGTGCAGGAGGAGAACACACACAAGGTAGTGATAGAAAAATTGAAAATGTTGGCTCCCATAGTGCCAGACTATGGTATACCCAGAAATCTTGGCCAAATTTCTGTCTTACTTGAGTTTAATAGCATAATATTCCAGTGTTAGAGCTCAGGGCTCACCATCACAAAATATGACCATAGAAGACCAGAATATATCCCCAAAATACACTTCTTTGGCATTTTTCCAGTTGATTATTTTGAGAAACTGCAGACACAGTAGTAGCTCTGAAATGCTACCCTTTTTGAAGGAAACTTACATCTATAAGGGAAATCAACATTAGCAAATGTGTCTATATCAGGAAGAGGGCTGATTCTAGATAAATTTTGCTAGCCTCAGAGACCTTTATCTGCACAAGGCAACCTTTATTTACTTATATTTCTTCCCCTCCCCTTCCTATACCTTGTCTGTACCAAGCCCCTTAGAAAACCTATGCCCCTATTTCTTTTTATAGCTTGGGTAGTTACAGAAGTTTCAATTATCCAGCTGTTCTTTGAGTCTCATATTTTTGTGGGACACAAGTTCATATGTATGTAATTATATATGGTTGTTCTCCTATTAATCTGTCTTTATGACACTTAAATTTGTAGCCAGCCAAAGAGCCTAGAAAGGTGAAGGAAGCCATTTTCCCCTTTGCAGAGATATTGGCACAAGTCTTACAGTTAAATTCTGTTTCTTTAATTACTTTACGGGTGACTCAACCTCTCTCTGCCAAGATGTTCTAAAATAAAACATATACATATGTGCATACACAAACACTAATAACAACAAGCAAATAATAGCACTTATTTCCTGGGGCTGTTGTAAGGCTTAAACAAAAGGCAGGCAAATAACTAAGTAGCCTAGTGCATAATGTTAAGTTTGCTCTACAAGCATCCATATATTTAAGTTTAGCTTAAAGATTTCTCTATACCTAGTGAGTTGTAACCTAATTTGACATGTAAACAGACTGTAACCTACTCTTGTAACAAATAGCTGAGCCTCAGCCAATCATAAGTGATTGACTGTTCAAACCATATTCAAATAAGACAGACCCAAGCTGTAACAAATTGGGCTGTTTTTGTCTTACTTCTGTTTTCTATATGTCACTTTCTTTCCTCTGATTGTAAGTATAAACTGTCTCTGTGGTAGATCTTGACATTCTTCCTTATTTTTGGTTTATACTGCAGACTGATTTCAGAATCACAAAGCCAATTAAGACCTGAAAAACTGGATTGTTGTGAAGACGTTTTGACTTTTCACAGTTGTGACAACCAAGGAAGGGGCTTGTGGTAATTGCTGACAGATCCTGGGAACCCTTGAGGAAAACAGGGAAGCAGATGCTTCTGACCCCATTGAGGTCTCCTGCTTTCTTCAGGGATGCCTAAGGTTTATGGGTAAGTTCCTCTGATCTTTTTTACTTTTGCAAAAAAGACTCTTATCTTTTTGTATTAGACCTCCATTCACTAGGTTGAGTAAATAGATTAGCCTTACTGAGGTAGGATAGAAAAAATAAGAAATAGACAAACATAAAGAAAGGACAAGAAAATAAGATTTGAGTTAAGAAATTCTGCATACTCTTCCAGGCCTATATCCCTTCCAGGCCTGTTACTCCCTAAGCCTGTGTCTTTTCCAAGCCTGTTACTCCCAAATTCCTGAGAAATCTATAGATCTACCTGTGCTCTGTTAATTAATCCCCTATAAATAGATTAATCAAGCAAAGATATGACATTTTGAGGAGTCTATAATTCAGGGAACTTTCTGGCACTATCTATTGATCAGATAATGAAGACCCCATCAACCTGAGGATCTGAAGATTGACTAGACCACCAGAATCCTTTTTGAGATCACTAGACTAATATCATACCTACATAGATTTCCATACCCACCTCTCAAGAAGTTTCCTTTAAAATAAGAGCAGGAACCCCAAAACATGTCTTTCATGCTTGAGATGGCCCACATTCTTCCTTGAGTGTGTATTCCTTGCTTTACTGCCAAAGATATTTCTCTCTTGGGATTGCCCCATTCTCCCTTGAATTTGTATCTATTTTCCTAATAGATAGTAATAGATATTTTCCTAATAGATAGTAATAGATATTTTCCTAATAGATAGTAAAGCTCTGACTATGCCTTTAACAGATACATGCTGAAATTCTTTTCACATATGCCAAGAGCCCCTGACCCTGAGATGAGTTCCCCTTTCTCTTCAGGAACTCCTTGGACCCTTCTTAGGAGACAACTCTTCTGTGACATTACCAAAGTTAACTACAGTTACAGTGGGCACAGTAGAGGAGTTTTGATTTGGTTAAAATTGTTTATTTGTGAAGCATATTAGGAAAGAAGGAACCAGAAACCATGCAAGTAAAAAAAAAAAAAAGAACTGTAATGCAACACATTTTTAATTGGCACCTGGAGGCATTGTAAAAGACATAATCAATCCAAATTGCCTCCTTAAAGAGTTCTTTGAGTAAAGCAAACGGAAATCTTAAGGACAGACTAAGGACTTGATGAAAAGAAGACTGTACTGTATTCTGACTGAATTAACCTCAACCACTTTCCTCCCTATCCATCTTTATCTTAATTCTCTGTGTCCGTTTACATTTTTTTCTCAATTACTTTTTTGTTCAGAAGAGCGAGAAGAATTGCTTTAAAAAACCTTTGAATTTCAATTCCTAAGGCTTTCTGGAAAAAAAAAAAAGAAAGAAAGAAGTTAGGCCTGTTATACAACCTTACAAACCAAAGAGGGATGCAGTGCAGAACTTTTGATTCCTGGGTAGCCACATGTTCACCCACATGTTCTACATTTAGTTACCGATAGTTACCAGTGAAACTTAGAGATGCATCCAATTTCCAGATAAATCAATCAGTGGAAGCATAAGGAAATGTGAACAAATAAGAAAAATGTAAAATGTATAACCTCTTGGTTATTGTGATCTGTAGTTGTTAAAAGTTTTAGAGTGCTGAGTTAGATCTTGATGCCAGACCAAGCTCAGATTTCAGTCAGTCTCATCATTGGCCACCAGCCTTAAAGTTACCCCCACCAAAGGAAAAATTATGCAGAGACAACAAAAAGTACCTCTAAGACATGTGGTTACCAAGAAGGTAGTCAATGTGGGGAAAGACCAAAACCAAGAATCTATTAAAACTATAGGGCATAATGTGAAGTAATTGTCATTTGTTGATAAGTGCCATCAGTTTTCTCAGGAGCCTTTACTAAAATGAAATTTGAAAGAAACTAATTTCAGAGCAGTATCTTTGGTTTTAAATGCTACACAGTAGAAGAGTGAGTTTGGTTTTATACAGAACCCACTGCTCACTATAGAACAATCACAGATGGCTGTGCATGATCCACACACACTGGAGGTTATTCCTGAGACAACAGCCAGCATGGTGGATTAGATAAAAGACACTGTTAAGTCTTTTCACTCGGAGAAGAGAAACTGTCTGCCTCCATCTGTAAATGTCAAGTGCAACATCATGCTGCTAGGGGACAGACAGATGTGAGTGGTAGGAACATGAGGTTGAGGAAATAATTTTATAAACTTGGCCCTGTGCTGACCCCCATATGCTTTCTTTTAAAAGCAATTTGCCTGCATATGTAATATGCAATTATTACAATCATAATATAACAATATGTAATATGTTACATTCCTCAGCAAACTACATGTTATCTGCAGGGGAAATGCAGGCCTGAAATGCTGATCAGAACTCAAGTTACCCTGAAACCAGGCATTTAGTGACCCTTACACAGACCAGATCCTAGAACTCAGGGATATAAGAATAATTGCCCCTAACCCAAAAATCTGTAAGAACAGATTCTTATTAGAAATAGTCAGCGTGGGCCAAAGTGACCTAAAGTTGTCACGGCAGTAGTGACTCAAAAGTCTGATGTCATCCTGCTGTCAGACAAATTCAAGAGGTACAACTGGTTGGAACTCTCTGGAAACATCTCTGAGATCCCCAACAAAACTGGAGGTCTGGGAAGTATGCTGGTCCTCTCCTCTGAGAGGACCCACTCTTCCCCTTGAGAGTGTCCCTTTTTATCCTTTCCTATCACTTTTAATAAACTCATGTCTGTTACTCTGAGTGACACATCTAAAATCTTTCTGACTTGATCATAAGAATCAGAGTTTAAAGGGGGGTGTTATGGTTTGGATATGAGGTGTCCCTCAAAAGCTCACATGTGAGACAATAAAAGAAATTTCAGAGGATAAATGATTGGGTTGTGAGAATCTTGACACAATCAGTGATGGGATAACTGAGTGGTAACTGGAGGCAGGTAGGGTGTGACTGGAGGAAGCAGTTAATTGGAGGAGTGGCTTTGGGGTATATATTTTGTATTTGGAGCTAGAGTGTGTCTCTCTCTCTCTCTCTCTCTCTCTCTCTCCTTCTTTTTTTAATATTTATTTTTAGTTATAGGCAGACACAATATCTTTCTTTTATTTTTATGTGGTGGTGAGAATCGAACACAGTGCCTCATGCATGCTAGGTGAGTGCTCTACCCTTTGAGCCACAACCCCAGCCTTCTCTCTGCTTCTTGATCACCATGATGTGAGCTGCTTCCTTCTTGCACACACTCTGCCATGATGTTCAGCCTCACCTCGAGCCCCAAGGAATGGAGTTGGCCTTTTCTGGACTAAGACCTCTGAAACTGTGAGTGCCTCAAATAAACTTTTCCTCCCCTACAGCTGTGCTGGTCAAGTCCCTTAGTTACAGCAGTGAAAAAGCTAAAACAGGGGGTCTTCATGCTACCTCAGTTTCCCAGAATGTCCCATGCCTGTAACAACACTTGAAGGAGCTAATATGCTTTGAATTCAAGTTGTATATGTGTGGCTTTATGGAGATCAGGATATTCTTCTATTAAAAATGCCAATTACCCAGGTCATGGTACATGCTGTGGTTAAGGAAACACTTTGCATGTAACTTTACTGCTACAAAATTAAGCTATAGATAGAAGTCTTAAGAAATTTGTTCTCTCAGCTTCCTCTCGGGATTTAGATGCTGATAAAAACCATTAGGTTAATTAACAGAAGAAAGGGGAAAGGCAAAAAGGGAAGGCAAAGCACTCCTGCTGGACCCTGTGGAAGTTTTAAAATACTTACTAAGAAAGAAGGTAAATTTTTAAAAGGTAAATAAATAAATTCTTTTTCAGTAACTTTAAAGTCTTGTACTCATGTTAAAGTAAATAATAGATACTCATTGCATGTCTTAAGTTTGATCTAAAGCTGCCTCCATATGTTTAAAATGTGCCATAAAAGCTTTTCCCTATGCTGGGTGCAGTGGTGCACACCTATAATCCCCGCAGCTCCAGAGGCTGAGGTAGAAGAATTGCAAACTCAAAGCCAGCCTCAGCAAATTAGCAAGGACCTAAACAACTTAGTGAAATCCTGTCTCTAAATAAAAATTTAAAAACAGCTGAGGATGTGCTTCAGTGGTTAAGCACTCCCTGAGTTCAATCCCCAGTTAAAAAAGAAGTTTAACTCTACTCTATGTTGTGAACTATAACCTAACTTGATGTGTAAATAAGATTAACATACTCTAATAACAAGTAGCTGAGTCTCAGCCAATCACAAGCCACCAACTGTTTAAACCCTGTTCAAACAAGATAGATTTCAGCATAAGTAACCAATTGGGCTATTTCTGTATCTCATTTACATTTTCTGTATCTCACTTTCTTTTATCTAACTCTATATATCATTTGCCTACTTGCTGGAGCAGAACATTCTAAACCAAGTTTTGGTCCAGACTGCTACCTGATTCTAGAATCAGGAATAAGGCCAACCAAGATCTGTAAAACTAGACTTATTGTAATTTTTAAAATAATGAGGTAAGTTCAATTAAATCTATCTTTATTTGTAAATATTTGCTATAGACTGTAATTTGTAGTGATAACATCAGTCAAATATGCCTCACCATAAGAAAAACAACTTGAAATACCTAACTCACCTAACAATGATTGCAGTAGCCATTATCTTCACATTCTTATGCTATTGGAGAAGAAGAAATGCCATATTCAACTATGATTTGTTTTGCAATATAATTCTGTTATATTGCTTGACCATGCATTTTGTTTTGTTCTGGGTGAAGGAAGTCTTAAGCTTATACAATTCTATTTCATATTATAGATTCTCAGAACTGAAAAAGATTTTAACATTTATTTACATACTCTGCATCTTTGTATTTCTTTCCAAATCTATTCATGGAGATAAAACTTCTGACCATTCTTTAAAATGGATCTTAAACAGTTTTATCTTCTTGTTGTGTTTTGACAGATGCACTTGTGGGAAGTAAAAGTCAGTAAACTGAGTTCTCTGAATTCTGAAAATCATTAAAATTCCTCTTCATCTGCAGTCAGATTTCATTTGAACTCAACCTCATTTTATAAAACGAAGAACCATGCCACAGTCACTCTGCATGGTTGACAGTATGAACATATTTTTAATTTAGATTATCTGGTGACTGCATGGTCTATGCGAGGCTATGGGAATAGCAAGCTACATGAAGTTTCATATACACTTGATTTCATTGGAGCTCTCTGTCTCTGTGCATTGTGCTTTAACCTCTGTTTAAATGATCTACTCCACACCCTGTGCCTACTAGTCACCTGACAATTCTCTATTTTTTCAAGCCATACATGACTCAGGCCAATGTAGGTGCTACTCCTTCTGAAATTTCATTTTTTTTGAATATTTTATTTTTTTTGTTTCTATTTTTTATTTGTTATAATATTCTCATACACTCACACAATAGAACAGTATAATTTGATCAGTTTTATTCCCTAGTCCTTCCCCTTTCCCTCCCCTTCTTCCCTCTGTGAAATTTCATTTTTTAAGGTAATTAAGCAGATTGCTAGTTGTGTATAGACTAAGCAGACAGCTTATTAAACTGATTAAATGTCTGTATCTTCCCAAAGAAGTGATCTTTTGGGGTATCATATAACCTTTGTAACTTAACACTTATTACAATGCATGGTATGTAATATACAGGATCAGTAGTCAATGAATCAATCAATAGAATCAAAGTAAATTTCCATTTCAGTGGTTGTGAGTTAGGATAGAAGAAAATAAGAAATAATAGAAAGTAGACAAAGGAAGGAAAAGGAAACTGTAACTTAAATCTGAAAAACCTTCTGCTAAATTTCCTAACACCTTTATTCCCAAAGCCAGTATTCCTCCTAAGCCTGTCACTCCTAAAGCTAGTTTTTCCCCAGGCCTGTCATTCCCAGATTTCTGAGAAATCTATAGATCTACACTCACAATCTTATAGTTACTGGAAATTCGCCCAGTTATAAAAATCGCCCTGTTCACTGTGAAATAGCCTAGTCATACATTTGTTTTTAGAATAGGTTGAGCAAAGGGAGTCACAAAACCTACAATATAGGGTACTTTCCCAATTGATCAGATAACAAACAAGGATCCCAAGAATTGCTAGACTACCATAAACCCTTGAATGTATACTCCTTGCTTTCCTAATAAATCACTGTTTGTGCCTCTACCTGACATGTCTTAAAATTCTTTTCTGCAATGTTTATTAAGGACCCCATTGTCCTGAGTTTGAGGTCTCTGTCTCAGGGACCGCCCTCAGATCCTTCTCAGTGACATTGTCATTCTATTCTCTGCCATTACCTTCACCCCTAATTCCAAAATCTGACAAATTCATTAAATTAAGAAATGAAGTTGAGGACAGAGCAGGTGTCAAAAACAACCTAAAGGGGCTGGGGCTGGGGCTAGGTGGTAGAGTGCTTGCCTAGCATGTGTGACACACTGGGTTTGACCCTCAGCACCACATAAAAAAGTAAATAAACAAAATAAAGGTGTTGTGTACATCTACAATTAAAAAAGTTTAAAAAAAAAGAAAGAAAGAAAGAAAGAAACAACCCAAAGCAACAACTGATCCAGCGTCCCCTGCTGTTACTGAGTGAATGAAAACATCTCCATGTACAGACCTCATATTTAAAGTGGGGTGAAGAAACTTCCTGGAATTTTATATGGCAGTTCTCTTTAGCAATAAAACTGCTCATCATTGCCATGAACTTTATTCATATTTGAAAACGCTCATCAGAATAGGAAGCAAACATTCACTGTGTCCTTGCTGTAGCCCTGTTACAACATAGGCAAGGAAACAGAGGATTAATCAATAGCTGTTGTTTTCTTCTTGGTTAAATGTATTTTCATTGTTAGTTTATCTTATCAAGAACCAGAATTTTCTCTGTGCAACAGGGAACATGCTATTAAGTTTCTGCAAAGCTGAGGAAGGTTTTCTTACTGCAATGACTGCTTCAGTAATCACTAGCTGCTGACAGTGAATACCACCAGAATAGGCTATACAGAGACACAATGCAAGGGACATTGATGTGGCAAGCTAGAAAGATAACTTTAATTGCTGTGAGGTTTCACACTCATTGGCAAAAAAGTAGTTTCCCAGCTGATTGAAGAGCAGATTCTTCCATTTAAATAATAATCCTCTGCCACCAGTGGAAGCTATTCAAAGCTTCACTTCTATTAACCTTTCCTCTTTTTTTTTTTATTTTTTAAGTTTGTTTTTCAAGTTTCTGTTTTATTTTATTTCACTTTAACTCTCATAGCTGCCTTGTAAGGTGGGAAGAATGGGCAGCATTAGTCCTTGGGAGAATATGCTCTACTTCCCCAAGGGGCTGATATTAGATCACTGTAGAAGGGTGCTGGAATGTTTCTTTTGTTTCAAATTTTTAAATGTCCCTGAGGATGTTAACAGGGAAATAGAAATTCACAGGACTGCTTTTAAAAATGTCATTGTGTATTAAAGTGCTAGATTGTCTAGATACAACTGAAAGTGATCTAAAGGCAGGTGGGGTACAGCCAGGAAGTCAGGATACAGCCCAGAATGTATTTTCGGTGGTGGCAGGGTACAGTCAGGAATTTTGTTTTTCATTAGAGATTTATAGTTATGCATAGTAGTTGGGTTCATCCTGACAAAAGGGATGTATTTTAAAAGGAGCTGGAGATGGAAGAAAGGTCTTGGAGGAGTCAGTAGGAATAGCCCCAAATAGAGGATTCAAGGAATGCTTGGCTAAAATTTAAAAAAAAAAAAAAGGAAATACTACATATTTATAGTATTTTTTTTTTCCACCACAGTTCTGAAGATTAAACCCAGGGGTGCTCTACCATTGAGCTACATTCCTAACCCCTTTATGTTTTATTTTGAGATAGCATCTCACCTAGTTGCCCAGGTTGGCCTCAAACTTGACACATTACTGCCTCAGTCTCCTAAGTATTCGTGATTACAGGTGTGCACAGTCACACCTGGCTATCTCTATGGTACTTTATCTAATGTATGTTTCAAAAATGGGAGCATCGGCTCTGGGCTGCTTTCCCTTCTTGAGTGGGCACGGAGCCCCAGCATGCTGGTTCAATAAATCCCCCTTCTGCCAATTGCATGAGTGGTCACTTGGTGGTCTCTTTCTCTGACATTTCGCGGGATCCTTACATTTGGTGCGTTGGCTGGGAAAAGCGCATTGCCGGACAAGGAGACCTCCAACGGACTCCTTTAGGGGGTAAGTAAGGCGCCTCTTCCTCTTCTTCTTCCTCCTTCTCTTCTCCTTGTTCTCCTTCTTGTTTTTCCTTTGCGATCGCTTAGAGC
>NW_026000261.1:1791553-1815060 GCF_001458135.2 Marmota marmota marmota | reverse complement strand
GGTGTTGTAAAGTTTCTAAACTGCAAGGTCTGAGTTAAAATGTAAAGGATTAGGTATTGTTAGGTATCTATGCTACCTGCAAAACCTGAAATTTCTGTAGCTGTTGAGACAATGCTTGGAACTGCCCAGTAAATATTTCCCCTGACTATTGGTTGTTTAATAAGGGCTCTGTGTGGTCGCACGTAGGCATTGCAGGGCCTGGACCAATCAGTTTAAATGTAACCCCCTCCTTAGGAATGACCTATCACTCCAGCCTGACCTGTTCCCGCCAAAGAATGAACCAATCATGTTTAGGAGTTGTTATTCAATTTTCCCGTGCCTAATGATGATTTGTTCTGATGTATACAAAGCCCTCCGCCCTCCCCAAAAAGTGTACTTAAGCAGTGCTCAGCCCCTGGGCTGCTTTCCCTTCTTGAGTGGGCACGGAGCCCCAGCATGCTGGTTCAATAAATCCCCCTTCTGCCAAAAAAAAAAAAAAAATGGGAGCATCATTTGAGAGGGAATGGAAGCAGAACATAAGAAAGGCCTATCAAGTACCAAGGCCTGTGCTAAGTACTTTATATACTTGTGAAAGTCTAGTACTCCCTTACTAAATAGATAAGGAAACTAAGAACCAGAAAGGTAAAATAAATTTTAAAAGCATACACAGCTAATATCTGGTTGATTCAGGATTTAAGAGCTGTGTGAAATTAAGAGGTTTGTGTAATGGGCTAACAAGAATCCCTGGGACTCTAGGGAGGGGAAAATTGCTGAATAATACTCTTATTTTTTTATTGTTATTTATTTATTTATTTTGGTGGTGTTGGGGATTTAAACCAGGGCCTTGTGAATGCCAAGGCAAGCACTCTACCAACTGAACTATATCTCCAGCCCCCAGTTATTATTATTTTTGTAGTGCTGGGGATTGAACCCAGGGCCTTGCACATGCTAGGCAAGTGGTCTACCATTAAGCCAGGTGCCCAGCTCTCATGGTTATTCTTACTGCTGAATATATTATCATATTGTTGAATATAAGATTGCTAAACAGCATGGATTTAGAGTAAGCTTTTGAACCTTCATGATATACAGTTTTGTTGTTGTTGTTCTTCAGCTTTTAATTGAACCTAATTGTTTGCTCAATCTGTTTACAGTATGGTATATATTACAGCATGGTGTATTATAGTAGACAAGAAGAGAGAAACAGAACATTGCAAAAGGAAGCAAAAGAGTTGATGAATACCTGTAAGTAAAGGCAGGGACTTACTCTTTTTTATGGGGAAACCTCCTTTTATACTTAAAAAGCTGTGGCACCAAGGAATCTACCAGTGCAGGAGATCAGATGTTAGAGGACCATTAGGTGACAGATAAAGGAAATGAAGCTCAGAGAAATGATTCGCCTGATATTATACCTTTAGTTTAGAGTCACTGTTGAGGTTAAATTCAGAGTCTCTCGACTCCCAGTCTTGTATTTATTCCATGATATGATTTGCTACCACCCCTAACACTACCTGTAAAGGTACTAAAATGTAAGTGTGTGTGTGTATGTGTGTGTGTGTGTATAATTCACTAACTTTTCATCAGAACATGTTTAACATAAATTTGATCAGCATATTATTTTCCATTAAAGTTTTTGAAAAGGGCAGTTCCCGACCTTCCGCTCCTGCCAGCGGAGTATCTGATGATATATTATGGGAACAACATTCCATTGATTGGGCAGCATGCTCTGCTGGACCTCTTTGGAGAAGAAGCCAGAATTGTAAGAAGCCCTTAAGGAAAGTGTGACAAGAATAATCCATTCTTTCAAAAGAACAGATATCAGTATTTGCTATTTGTTGGCATTTTACATATTACATTTTTTTGGGCAGAGGAGAGAGAAGGATATACATATGAAAAGTCATTTAAAATGCTAATTATTATTTTTGCAAGGATTATATTCAGAATTTGGATATTTTTAAAAATACAGTAAAGGCCAAGTTTAGTGCCCTGAAGGAGCTCAGTGTCTAAGCAGAAAGAAAATTGATTCCAAAAAGTAATATTTACTTATATCAGAATATTAGGCCTTGATGGGAATTTTTTACAAATATCCTGCACTGATTCCTATCCATTGCCTCTTAGGATTTGTGGATCAGAGTAGTTATTATATCATAAACCATCTCAATTCTAGTTTTGAGCAGCTCTTACTCAGTATTAATCATTCTATCAATGTGAACTTCATACATTATTGTGATCTGTATCTTACCTCTTTCCTTTAGATTGATGCAAAATACACCTTATCTTCCATTTACACATACAGTCTTCATATCATATGAAGACAAGGGTAGTCAAAAACTCTTCTAAACTTCTCTTTTGCAGGCTAGTTTTTGGCAGCTCTTCAGTTCTTTCTCTAGTGACATTTTTTTTTAAATCATCATTGATTATACTCACCCTTCTCTGAATATAAAGCTACTATTCAAGAACTTAAAATCTGTAACTCACAATGATTCTGACCAATCCTTATCAGTTATAGTAAAGAAAGTTATCACTTCCCTTGTTCTTCAATTAATAAATTTATTTATTTATATATGTTTGATACCAAGGTTTTGACTCAGGGGTGCTCTACCACTGAGCTACATCCCCAGTACTAGTTACATTTATTTTGAGATAAGTTCTTCATAACTTCCTTGGGACTTAGCTAAGTGGCTGAGGCTGGCCTCAAGCTTGCCGTCCTCCTGACACAGCTTCCCCAGTAACTGGGATTGCAGGTATTCACCACTGTGCCTGGTGAATGCCCACTGCTATTTTCTATATGCTTGGAGTCATTTCAATATTCAATCTTTTTTCCACATAGACTTGTAAAAGAACCTGTCTTGTATATTTTGTTGTTTAAACTTAAATGTAGAACTTTATATTTGTCTCTACAGTATTTCATATTTTTTATTTCATGGGGTATTTGTTGAGCTCTTTATGGATGCACGAAATACTGAAACTAAAATAATAGAGACATACGTTTGTTACCTTCATTACTGATGGTGCATCCTGAGGGACCATAAGAAAGTAAGAGAAAAAGCTGTCCAATTTCTATGATGGCATTAGTGACAAACTCCAATAAACATCTCCTCAGAAGTGAATGTCTCCGCTCTCTATACTAGTGTTTCAACATAATAGTGGCTCAACTTTTCCCTGTCTCTGATTCCTGACTCCTATAGCTCCTGGCTAGTTTTCCCTCTATTCTTGCACTTAGACCCATCCAAACTAGGATCTCATTAGCCTAAGCCAGTCATCAGACATTATAGAGAATCTTTATTGGTTCATATTAGGATCCAGGGTACCTCAGATAGTGGTCCAGTATTTAGATTGTTGACTTTGTTACAGATGTCAGGATTAGGTCAAACCAGCTGTGGCTTAGCATTAATAATCCCATGGGGTGTGAAGTATGGCACCATGTTCCATAGGGAATGGCTCAGGAAGGAACTGTGAGCCCTGCCGTCTTCAATTTCTTGATTCATTGTTGTCTAATTAAACAACTCCTCATGCCAGGTGCCATGGTGCATGCCTATAATCCAAGTAACTCTGGAGGCTGAGGCAAATTGGAGGCTAGCCTCAGTTATTTTGCAAGACCTTCAGAAACTTAGAGAAATTATATCTCAAAACAAAAAATAAAAAAGACTGAGGATGTAGTTCAGTGGTTAGCACCCCTGGGTTAAATCTTCAGTACAAAAAATAAAATAAAATAATGTAACCCATCACATATAAATCTTGAAATCCTTTTGAATTTTAGTTGTTCTCTACTTTGTTTTTAAGTTATTCCGAAAGACCATTTTTGTTATTTTAGTCCAGAATATTCAGTTGCAAGGAACAGAAATAGAAATGAAGCTAGTTTAAGCTATTTTAATCAAAAGGGGGAAATTAATGGAAGCATATAGGATTATCTCAGAGCATCAATGATAGGAAGTAAATGTACACCTCATGAGAGACATTCCAAAACTGAAAAGCTATCAGCAACTATCTATCTATCTATCTATCTATCTTGGGCCGCATAGTTTCAACATGCTTCTCTCCATGCAACTGTTTATATTTTTCTCTCTTTCTCTTCATACTGTCTACATTTAAATAAGGACTCCATTAACAGGCCCAAAATAATGTATTTAGCCTCTTCCAAAGGCTAAAAGATCTAGCTGTATCAGATTTCTCTTATTTCTCCAGTTCAATCATTGGATTGGTTTTCCCTGAGTGAGGTTCAACCATCTGTGGTAAGAGAATGGTAAAGTCTTATAATACAGACATGACTACCAAAAGCCACTCTGGATGGAGAGTAATTGTCAGAAAAGAGGATTCCCAACACATACCCAATACATCTTTCCTTTTTCAATTTAAACAGTATTTTCCTCAACAAGGTGTTTTAACATAGCTGATTTACAAATGGTAAAATAGGCACAGGAAAAGATGACCAACTTCATTAATGATTAATGCCTAGTAGAATGGCAGACAATATTATAGTTCATTTATAGTATGGCCATACGCTATAGTTCATTTTTTTGACAGTCGGAACAAAGCAAGACTACAGGGTCAGAGAACAAATCAGTGATTGCCAGGAGCTTAGGATGGGGTTGTGATTGACTACAAATGTGCACAAGAAAAATCTTTCCAAGTGATGGAGATGTCTGACATGTTAGTTGTGGTGATGATTATTTAACTTTATTTTTCATAATTCACAGACTATACAACTAAAAGGCTTGAGTTTTACTCTATGCGAATTTTGTCTCGGTCAACCTAAGAAAAAATATTTTCCTTGACAAGGAAGTCAGAAGAAATCAAAAACATAATGCTTATTTGTGTATCATAATAATGTTGTTAGCTCATTTAATCCAATTATGCAGAGGTGACTGTAATCAAGGTTCATAGTTTCAGCTTCAATCTCTCTGCTAGCCTCAAAAAGGTAGACAACCTACTTAATAACCAATCTTAAGAATTCTACCATAAATGATTTGTTTGTCAACCAATGCTTACTAAGCATTTACTAGAAATATCATCAGTATTAGATTTTTCACTAAATTGAAGTTGGAAAAGGTTGGTACCTCTCTACCATGTACTTACCCTTCTATCTTCTCTCAGTAACCCTCTTCACCCATATTTTCAGTTATGAACAGCATATAGAAAGAATCCTACTTTAAGGTTATTACAAAGGGGTATAGTAAACAGGAGGGATAGATAAATAATAAATGATGGTTTTGTTGTGCACTTCATTTACCTAATAAGATAAAGATAATTGACGGATTGCTTTCTGTAAAATGTTTTCATATCTAATTATATCATCTTTACTTTCAGATGAAGATTAATTAAATTTGTCTTTTTACTATCTATATAATTCAGTACAAAAAAATTGCTCTGAGTTCTAAAACCAAGCACTACTAATATATTTGATATTTCTAATATTTATTAGTCCCTAGTCTTGTAGGGGGCAGTGTGTACTGAGATGTTATTTACCTCTTTTGAGTAGTTGCTTTTTCTTTCTCTGATTTTTGGTTTCACAGCTTATAATAAATGTAAACAGTTCCTTGTGGTGTATTCCCTCTTTTAGAAAACAAATGCGTATGTGCAAAAGCTATTTTAAAAATCCACCAACATGTTATTAGGTGAACATTTTATGTTTACCAACTAAAATGACATTTATCTGTTTTCTGTCCCCTGCAATGACATTTAGCCTTGTTGAGCTTGATGGGATTGAGTTTATCTACTTTTAAGACTTTTTTTTATAGAGAAGACTTTAACAATGTTTTAAATTTTGACACAATTTCTCATAGGAAAGTAAAAATCTGGATATTTAGAAATATGCAGAGGGCTTTGTTTTGGCCAAGAAGATAAAAAATAGTAAAATAATGAATTAGAATCTATGATTGAAATAAACAAGGTGATTATTTAACAAGCAGGCTATTCCTTAATTATTAACAAGAATCATTGATAAATAATGATTTTTAAACACATTTTTACAATGTCATGTTTTTTCTTTGATAAGAAAAATCATACTTTAACAGAAACTTCTGTTTTTAAGAATGAGAACTAACCCTGTTACTGTCTAGAGAACAGGAATTTTCTAAATATGACTTTATGATGGAGATTAATAAAATATAATAACTATATCATAATCTTGGTGTCCTGCTAGAGTTCTGGCTCAGGCCCAAGAAGCAAGGTTCAGGGGGCAATTGAAAGAAGATTTGAGAAACAGTTGAGATACTAGCCATCTTTTTTTAAAAAAAAAGAGAGAGAGAATTTTTTAATATTTATTTTTTAGTTTTCAGCGGACACAACATCTTTATTTGTATGTGGTACTGAGGATCGAACCCAGTGCCAGGCGCATGCCAGGCGAGCATGCTACCACTTGAGCCACATCCCCAGCCCACTAGTCATCTTTTATTCAGAAGCAGCAATAGCCCCTAGCCAGTGCTTCCCATCCCCTAGCCATTTCCATGGGCCAAACAAAGAAGGCATACTGCCTAGGGGTTACATAAGTGGGCTCATGCTCACAAATAAATGTTTATGATCTTGAGTATACACACTGAATCAGGGTGTTTATGACCTGACTACACACTAATCATAACACAGCCAATTCATAACATTAGCTACATCCTAAAAACATATCATGCAGCAAGCCACAGCAAAGGAACCTGATGATAGATATTTTGGGCCTGCCCCAATACTTGGAAAATAAATGAAAGGTTAATTTGTGAACTACTAGTTGTTCTCTGTATCTGGCATATTTTTCTATTTTTCCTCAAATAAGATTCTCAGTAGCTTGAGCATATCCCATAGCAACGCTACTAACTGAATGTTGAACACAGAATGGGTAGTTAGTGTGTTCATTCATTCACTCTTTCAAAATAATTATTGAGTGCTCACTATGTGCTAGATGCTAGAGTTAAAGTGCTGAAGAAGAGAAATGGTCCTTGTTTTCATGGAGCTTACGTTTAGAAAATATCCATTCCTTGACTGAACCAGTGTTTTTCACCTTGATGATCAGAAAATGAATACCTATGTAACCACTACCCCAATTAAAAACAAATTATTTTTGGAATTCACAGCCCCTTCTTGGTCACAATGTCTTCTATTTCCAACCCTAAAGATGGCCACAGAGTCACCTTTTATAGAAACCATGATCTTGCTCTTCTTTTTATTTTAATCATCAAATTATGAATTGCTGAGCCTTGTAGTTTAGTTTTGCTTACTTTTGAAATTTATATAAATGGAATCATTCAGTATTTATGACTTTATGTCTAGCCTCCTTTACTCACTATTATACTTGTTATGTGTGTAGCTGTAGTTGATTTTTACTGCTACTTGATATGATTCAGCATTTTTAAATAAATACATCTTTTTTGGCTTAACTTTTTTCAATATAAAGTTAGTTCATGCATATCTCTTATTTTTTCTGTAATGTGTTTTACATATTCAGGAACTTCACAGAAGCAGGATCACATAGCATCAACTCTTTTGAGTCTGGCTTTTTTCTCTCAAAATAATATTTTTAGAATTTACCCACAATGAGATATATATTAGTAGTTTATATTTTCAAAAAATTAAATGCCTAATAGCATCTCATAGGCCACGAGACTCTGTTCGTTTTCTTTCACCTTTATTTTCTCTATATTTTTCATATTGGACAATTTTCACTGATATAGTTTCAGTTTAAGCAACATGTTTGTTTTTTTGACTAATTCAGAACTTCAAATTACAAAAGTGACATGTGAAGTTATGCATATTGGTTTAATCTCATGATAAAAGTTTATATGTTGTAGAAGGGAGTCTTTTTAATATTTATTTTTAATTGTAGTTGGACACAATATCTTTATTTTATTTATTTATTTTTATGTGGTGCTGAGGATCAAACCCAGGGCCTCTCACATGCTAGCCAAGCGCTCTACCACTGAGCCACAACCCCAGCCCAAAGGTAGTCATTTTAATATACTGAAAATATCTAATTTAGGACTTAGTCATTTACAGATACAAGGGGAAAGAGTTTTCCAGGTATCAGGAGCAACCTATTGGTAAAGTCCAAAGGTGTAAGAATGTGAAGGAGTTTAGAAAATGCCAGCCTGAAATGGGCCACTTTGGTATGCTGATGACTTCAAACCAAAGGCACTTTGGGGATAGCATATACAGTGAGGGACTTGCTCTGAACTTCGCTTATCTGCCTAAAGACAGATCCTCCAAAAATAATGAAATTGTTATAAATACCCTTCCCAGGAATCTTATCAACCAGAGAAGATGAACAGTATCACAGGAGAATACTGGAGGTCAACACCATGCCCATACAGATTTTGTCACAGGTTGAGGACCCCTTCATCTTTAGCAGAAATAATTTATTCTCCCCTAAAAAGAGTTCATATAAACTTCTAGATCTTGTTAGGTTTGACAGTATTTACTTTTCTTTTATGTAATGCTCCAGTGTATGTAATAAATTGATATACCTTCTTTTGAATTAATCTGCCCACTGTCAGTTCATTTCATCAACTAAATCATCAAAATCTCAGCAGGTAGAGGCAAAATCTTACCTCCCCTATAAGAGCATCGCACACTTGGGGAATCACAAGCATCTTGGTATTGCCTCATTTATAACAAAAACTTTTTTTTAGAGAGGCAAAGTCTTTTTCCTTTGTCTTATTATTTCTCTAAAAATTTATTGTACTTTGTTAATGATGCTGCATGAATTAATTTAACATTGCTTCTTTGAAAACTACTCATTCCCTGGGTATCTACCACTTATAGATGAAATTGTATGTTAAAACACTTTTGTTTGTTGTTCTCTTATTAATTTATCTTTTGTTATAAGGATCTGTTCTTCCCCTATTCTATAATAACCACAAAAATTTCAAAAAGAAGAAAATTGCTGAAGGATTTGTATTTCTTGATAATAAGACTTACTATAAATCTATATTAATTCAGACAGTTTGACATTATTGAAGTAAAGGACATTTAGGTCGATGGTACAGTATAGAAAGTCCAGAAATACACACACACACACACACACTTGCATTATCAATTAATTTTGATGAATATGCCAAAGCAATTCAATAGCAAGTTCAAAGCCAGATTGACAACTTTGTGAAGCCTTGTCTCAAAACCAAAAAGACTACAGATGTAGCTCTGTGGTAGAGTATTTGCCTTGCATGAGTGATAACCTGAGTTCGATCTCCAAATACTACCAAAAGGTAAAACAAACAAACAAAAAGAATAAAGCAAACCTCAGACTGGAAGAAAAACTTTGTAACACATATAACAGAAAAGGAACTTGTATCCAGAATGTACAAAAACTATAATAGCAAAAAATAAATAATCCAATTTTTTAAAAAATGGACAAAAAATGTGAACAGATGCTTTACAAAAGAAGATATATAAATGGTTAAAAGCACATGAAAAATGTTTGATATCATTCATTACCAGAGAAATTCAAGTTAAAGCCACAGTGTGACACCTAAAACACAAACAAATAAAATATAGAAAAACCCCATCCATTAAAATGACCAAATTAAAAACAAACCATACAAACTGGTGGTGAAGATGAGGAATGACTGAAAGTCTCTTATGCTGTTGGAGGACACATAAATAGAACAAAAAAAATTTTTTAAAGTTTTGCTGTTTCTGAAATAGTTATATACCAACCTCTCCACACAAGATATTTATCTACAGTGCACACACAAAGACTTGTATACAAATGCCCAAAGCTTTTTTAAAATGATTTTTATAACCCAAAACTGGAAATTATTCAAAAGTTCATCAACAGATGAATGGTACATCCATTCAATGGAATACTAACTGGTAATAAGTTGGAATGACCTATTGATATATTCAACAATGTGGATAAATCTCGTAGTTAAAGAACCCAGACACCTCCCTTTTACAAAGAACATAATTATTATAATCCCTTTTCTATAAATTTCTAGGAACTACTAATTAATCTACAATGAAAGAAATTCATTGATTGTCTGGGGATTGTTGTAGAAGGAGATAATGCAGGAAAAGATGGATTTAAAAAGGAATAAGAAAATTTGGGGAGAGGTTTAAAAATTCACTATTTTCATTGTAGCAAGTGTATACATATGTCAAAACTTATTAAATTATTCCCTTTATAGTTGATTGATGCTAATTATATTTCAATAAAATTGTTGAAAATATAAATACGTCTATATAAACATTGGAAAATATTGGTAGTTCCAAGAAGGAAGAAGAAAAAGTTTTTATGTAACTCTTATCATAAAAAGTGATTCCTACAAAGTCATTCTGGCTCAAAGATGACTTTCATTGTAATTTTCTGAATCTCCCTGTGGTCAATATTGTATCTCAGTAGAATGAGTAAGGCTATAAAACAAACTGAAGCATAATGTCTTTAACATCATTGATCTCTGTGTCATAGACTATTGTCTATGTGTACCATTGTCTAGAGCTATCATTTACCAGCTCAAAAATAGTTAGACAAGTTACTTAATCTCTCTAAACTTCATGTCTGAGAAATGGAAGACACTAACAACTTCCCCATAGGATTCTTTTTTGAATAAATTTAAAAACAAAAATATGATAAACAGGCTAAAATTCAATTTGTCTACATAAATGAGGTGCTTAATAAGTACTAGATTAAAAATAATAGCACCCATATGGTTGATATTTTCATTCTATATATTGATGGCAAGTTTCCACCAAAGCAAATGAGGCATGATATTTAGTTTTCATAGTTTTTAAATAGGCAACTGTTATGTATTGGATCTAGATTAACTCCCAAAGGCTCACATATTTTTGGCTTAGTCTCCAGTACAGCAATGGTCAGAGGTGGGGCTTTTTAGAAGTGATTGGATCATGATGGCTCTGACCTCCTCAGTGGATTAATCTACTGATGGATTAATAATTTGGTAATGTTAGTGGGAAGTGGTGGAAACTTCAGGAGATGGGGCCTAGTTGGAGGAAGTAGTTCACTGGGTGTGTGCCATGGAATGGCATTTCTTGTCCTGTCCCCTGCTTTAGTCAGCTTTTCTGATGCTGTGACTAAAGGATCTGATCAGAACAACTATAGAGGAGGAAAAGTTCATTCGAGGGCTCACAGTTTCAGAGGTCTGAGTCCATAGAAGGGTGGCACTAGAACATCATGGCAGAGTGTGTGGCAGAGGGAAGCAGCTCACATCATGGTGATCAAGAAGCAGAGAAAGAAACTCCACTCTCCAGATACAAATACATACAAAAAAGACATGCCTAATTCCAACCTCCTCCAGCCACACATTTCCACTTCAGTTACCACTTAGTTAATCCCCATCAGGGGATTAAATATCACTGATTGGGTTAAGACTATTGCAAGCCAAACATTTCTCCTCTGAACCTTCTTGCATTGTTTCACACGTGAGCTTTTGCAGGACACCTCACATCCAAACCATAACATCCCCTTTCTGTCTCTCTCTGTTCCATGGCTGTCATGAGGTGAGAAGCTTTCTTTTTCTGGTCCCTTCCACCATGATGTTTCTGCATTGGAGCCAGCTGGCCATGGACTGAAACTTCTGAAACCATGAGCCAAAATAATTTTTTCCTCCTCTAAGTTGATTTTCTAAGGAATTTATTATAGCAACAAAAAACTAACACAGCAACAGTCCCTGTGCTTTTCTGGAGGGAAGGAGTCTTATTTTGAACCCCGCTCTCTTTCCATCCTCTCTACAACATAGCAGCATTGTCAAACAGTTCTTTGATTTGAAATACTGGTAGTGGCTGACTGCCCTTTTATATTAGGACAAGTTGCAGGTGTTTTTTTCTAAAACTAATATAAAGAAGATGAAAAACATTGCTATAACCTTTCAGCATTTTGATAACATCTTATATCTATTTCCTAATCTCTATTAGAGACTGAGATTCGTGGGTTTTCAGGCAACATTAAAAAGCTTATAGCCCTAGGCATTGCCTTCGATTTTTACTTACTTTTCAACCCTTAAGCTTGACACTTACTATAGGCCAAGTTTTCATACTTCATTTTAATTCTCACCTTTTACTTGCAATTTCATTTTGAATCCCATTACCCTCAGGTCATGTAATGTATTATCCAGTATGGTTCACTTAAGTGCCCCCAAATTCAGCATATATTCCTGTTATAGGTCACAAAGGTAAAATTAAAGAAGTGCTGACTGAATAAGAACTACAAAACTTCATGCTACCAAAGATTAAGTAAAGTTTAATGGAAAAAATTGGCTATCTTCCTCTAATCTGGTTAACATTGATCAAGCAAAAGTTGTATTAGACTTCAATTTAATTCTAATTAGCCTTGTGATCACATTTTGGAATCATAGTGCATAAATGAGCAGGGTAGGTGGGCAAAATATTAAAAGCTTCTATTCTGTATAATTTATTTTTAAATATTAAAGATATACTTATTCTGCAGGAACACATTTTCTAATTTTATTTTCAAATCTTAGTTGCTGAAATATGGGGTTTAGTTGGGAAAAAAGAAAAGCAGGGGGAAAGCATATATTTCATAGTTTTTGAAGACATTATATGGATGCAATAGCTGTGTATTAAATGTTGACTTAACGTTGACATTTCCTAGACCCATCCCAGGACCTATTTAATCTCTCACACCTGTGAAAAATGGCTCCTTATTCTTACTTCTTAGATTTGTGGTGATATGTAGGACATTGAGAATAAACTAATTGTATGTGCAAGGTACTCCCCATTCTAGCATTTTCCAAATCATGCTACCAATGCTGTCAGTTTTACAGATATGAATACAAGTCAGGGTTGCTTCCCTGATACATAGGGATGGAGGAAACAGCCATTGTATAAATTGAAAAGGCATCTTTTCCTAAACAAAGACAGGTCAGGAACCAAGAAAAGTCACTGGTAGTCAATATCACACTTGATCTGGATTTGCCATGACTCTCTTACTGATCTAAATACTCAGTACAATGACTCAAACTTATAAAAAGTAACAAAATAAACATTTATGTTTGTCCAGATAAGGTTTACAGTTTATAATGCAATTTCACATTCCTAATTTCCAGTGGTGCTCAACAACAAACTGTGCAGAAGAAAAGGTAACCTAGTTGGCAATTATGCAATGAAAGAAAAAGAAGGCATCCAGATTGGAAAAGAAGTAAATTTATCTCTGTGCAGATGACAATATCTTATATATAGAAAATCATAAGGAATTGACTAAAAACTATTAATATTAATAAACAAGTTTAGCAAAGTTATAAGGTTCAAGATTTTGTAGAAGTATACAAAAATCAGTTATATTTCTACTTATTTGTAGTAAATAATCCAAAGCTAAAATTAAGAAAATAATGACATTTATAATAACATCAAAAGCATAAAATACTTAGGAATAAATTAACAAAAGAAGTACAAAACTTATACTCTGGAAACTATAACATCATTATAGAAATTTAAGTGGAAAGATATTCCATGTTCATTGATTATAATACTTAAATGTTCAAATGGCAGTACACCCCAAATCAAACCACAGATTCAACATGATTCCCATAAAATTCTACCTGACTTTTTTTATTTTAACAGAAATTGGTAAGCTGGTACTAAAATTTATATGGATACTTAAGGTAACCAGAAGAAACAAGTCAATATTGAAAAGAACAAAGTTGGAGGATACTCACTGCCAAATTTCAAAATTTATTATAAAATTACAACAATAAAGAAAACAGTACTGATGACAATATAAACACATAGACTAATGGAATAAAATTGAGAATATAAAAATCAAAGCTTGTATTTATGGGTAATCGATATTTGATAAGGATGCTAAGAAAATTCAAAAGAGAAAGAAGTAATTTTAATAGTTGGTCCTGTGACAACTGGTTGTTTACATGCAAAAGAATGAAATTAAATTCCTTCCTCATATCATACACAAAAATATACTCAAAATGAATGTAGTAGCTAAAAAATAAACTCTTAATAGAAAGCATGAGTATAAATATTTGTGGCCTGTGTTAAGTAAAGCACAAGTGACACTTTAGATTCGCATCACAGTACAAGTAACAACAAAAGATATATTTCAACTTCCTCAAAAATTAAAATATTAGATGTTTGAAATGATACTATCAAGAAAGTAAGCTGGGCCAGACATAGTGGCACACACCTGTAATCCCAGCGGCTTGGGAGGCTGAGGCAAGAGGATCAAGAGTTCAAAGCCAGCCTCAATAATGGTAAGGTGCTAAGCAACTCAGTGAGACCCTGTCTCTAAATAAAATACAAAATAGGACTGGGGATGTGGCTCAGTGGTCGAGTGCCCCTGAGTTCAATTCCTGTTACCCACCCCTCCAAGAAAGTAAGCTGGGCCTGGTGGTACATGCCTGTAATCCCAAGCAACTCCTCTGGAAACTGAGGTAGAATGATTGCAAGTTCAAGGCCAGCCTCAGAAATATAACATGACCCTAAGCAACTTAGGAAGACCCTGTTTCAAAAGAAAACAAAAAACAAAAATCAAAGGACTAGGGATGTGGATTATTTCCCTGGTACCAAAAAAAAAAAAAAAAAAGTAAAAAAAATCCACCCACAGAATGGAAGAAAATGTTATATTTGCCATTCATATATTTGATAAGGGACTTGTATCTAAAATATAAAAAGAACTCTCATTACTCATTATTTTAAAAGAATTTTAATTTTTTAAAATGGCAAGGAATATGAATAGACAGTTCTCCAAAGAATATATGCAAATGCCTAGTGAATACATGAAAAGATGATTAATATCACTTATCATTGGTGAATTTTCAACCAAAACTACAAGAAAAAAAACTTATATGATAATACTTATCTACCAGTAAGATCATGGTAAAGAAAAAATAGCAAGTGTTGGCAAGGATGTGAACAAACTGAAACTTTCATACACTGCTGGTGGGAATATGAAATGGTGCAACTGTGGAAAGTAATTTGGTAGTTTTTCAAAAGCTTAAACACAATGCAGGAAGTCCTGGGTTCAAGCCCCAGTAGTAGGGGGAAAAAAGCTTAAACACTTAAACACAAATTAATATATTACTCAACAATTTTAGTTCTTGTTATATACCCAAAAGAATTAAAAATGGGTGTTCAAACAAACATGTTTACAGGAATGGTCATAGCAGCACTATTCACATTAGTCCCAAATTGGAAACCACTCAAATGTTCAGCAACTAATGACTGGACAAACTGTGGCATATCCAGACAACGGAATATTATTCAGTCACAAAAAGAAATTAAATACATGCTATAACATGGATGAACCTTGAAAATGTCATGCTCAGTGAAAGATGCCAGACACAAAAAGCTACATTCTCTATGATACAATTGTATCAAATGTTCAGAAAAGGTAAATTTATCGAGATAGAAACTAGGTTGCTCATACTAGGAGCTGGGTGAAGTTGGGAATTGCGAGTGACTACTTAATGGGAAGGGGATGTCTTAGTCCATTATGTGTCACAATAACAAAATACCTGAGCCTGGGTACTTTAGAAAGAAATGAAGTTTATTTAGCTCATGTAGCTCTCAGTTTTAGAGTCTGAAAGTTGAAGATCAGATGGCCCCCGATCTGGTCAGCCATTTGTGAGGGCCTTCTGGCTGTGTCATAATATAGAGATGGCATCACATGGAAAAAGTGCACACAAGAGAGATCACAAGGTGAGGAGGCAGTAAGAGACTGGGTAAGAGCCAGGTTTACTCTTTAAAAACAACCCCTTATGCGACAAAAACAATCCTGCAAGACCCACCCCATTCCATGAGACTACCATTAATCCTTTGCTGGGTAAGGTGGCACTCCCAAGACCTAATCACCTTTCACTAGGCTCCACCATTTACAGGTCCCACCACCTTTCAATACTATCATATTAAGGGAAGGAAACCTCAATATGTGTTTTGGTGGGGAAAACAAGTGTATTCACAACATAGTGCAAGGAATCTTTTAAGGGTTTGAAAATGTTTAAAATTGATTTTGTTGATGGTTGTACTACTTTATGAATATACTAAAAACAATTTTACTGTAGACTTTAAATGGGTAAATTTGTGAATTTTTATCTTGATAAAGGTATTCCAAAAAAACAAAGAAAGAAGAAAGAGGCAGGAGGAGGGAAGAAGGAAGGTACAGAAAGAAAGAAAAGAAAGAGAGAAGAAAGAGAGACAGAAAAAAAGGAGAGAATAAAGAGAGAAGGAAGGAAGAATAAAGAGTTACTTCAATACTGTCTGTCGTTTGGTTGGTGTCTGAGACATGACTAGTAAAGAATTCCTTAAAATTCCTTAAATGAGAAGTCTGTCTAACTATGAGCAGATTGAGCAAATGCTATAATTTCCTTTTGAGAATCTGGACTTAAAGTATATTCTAGGCACTAGATACCTAAATAAGCTAGTAATCCTGATAAAAATCTGGGCACTGAGTTTCTAATGGGTTTCCTTGGGAAGAAACTTCACACACAGATTGCTGCATGACAGATTAAGGAAACCTGTACCTGGCTTCCTCAAGACTCCTCCTCTGTCTGTTTTCCTTATGATCTGGCTGTGTAACTTTCCTGTATCACTTTAACAAATGGTAGCTGTGAACAAAACTAGATACTGAGTCCCATGAGTCCTTCAATGAATCTGTGAATATAAAAATGGTCTTGGAGACCCTTGACACAAATGGTGGTTGTAGGGGGATTCACTAGAATGTCCTCCAAGTTATCAAAATACGACTACACAGCAATTTGGAAAAAGGAAGTTGAGAGAGGTAGGAGATGATGAAGCCCTGGTGCCTGTGAGGCTATGGAATCATACATAGTACGAAACAGCATTGAACTTCTGTCTTTGGTGAGAGGTAAAAGTTGCCTACGGGATTTCAAAATGTTACCTCTGGTCCCAGGAGAGTTGCTCCCTGGATCACATGGCTGCTGTGGGCCTTGCTCACTAAACGGACATAGAAAGAATAGCCTGGGAGATGTCATTGGTTTTGTTCTTTCTTCCAAGTGGTAGTATAAAGGTTTCAAACACTCTCCCAAGGGGTTTTGGATGAAAAAATAGATAAGATTTACTTTGTAGTTGTTCTTTACTACAGGTGGCAAGGGATTTGATATGAAAAATCCTGAAGGTAGGCTTAGAGTAGACCCAAAGTGTTAAAGATCTACATTGCTGGGCTGGGGCGATAGCTCAGTTAGTCGAGTGCTTGCCTTGCATGCACAAAGCCCTGGGTTCAATCCCCAGCAGCACCATCCCCTCCTCCCCCCAAAAAAAGATCTACATTGCTCTCTTTTCCAAATAGGATGAAAAAATGACTAAGTCAGTTTACAGGACTGGAGCAAAGCTTTAAAGAAACCAATGGAGAAAAACAAAATACAAAAAATAACCCCCCACCCCACAAAAAGAAGCCACACTAGCTTAGTTGTTTCCACTGATTCATCAGGCCTCCTCCCTCCAATCTAAGTTGTTTAATTGCTAATTTCACTGGTAGGTGTTTGAGTAAACTTGCAATAAGATAAGGGGGTGGCTAATGTTTTTTAAATGACTTCATTGGTTCCAGGGATATAGCTCAGTTGTAGAGCACATGCTTAGCAGCCACAGAGTTCTGAATTCAGTTCCCAGTACCAAATAATAAAAAATATAGTAATAATAATAATAATAATAATAATAATAATGTTGTATTTTGTGGCTATGCATCTGGATGTATGATAAAAATTTATGTAAAATGTGATAAGCTTAATAAATGCTAATGAGAAG
Source organism: Marmota marmota marmota (assembly GCF_001458135.2). Taxonomy (NCBI): domain Eukaryota; kingdom Metazoa; phylum Chordata; class Mammalia; order Rodentia; family Sciuridae; genus Marmota; species Marmota marmota. Next base: position 1,797,417 of record NW_026000261.1, on the reverse strand, counting down.
CTGCATATACCCAATTTAGTGGGATATAACTTCCTTGCTTTTACTGCTCCTGAGTACAAAGGAATTTAATCACCCTGAGAATTGGAAATTAAACAATTCTCCATAACATGATTTTTGTCATAAGTTTTTGGCTATTGGAGATGAGATAAAAAGAGGTCATCTTCACATGCAGATATACATTTGGAGTTTTACAAAACATTTTGGTTTGCTAATAAGCTCTTATAAAATTAGCTGTTTGACCCCTTGAGGCTGATGGTTTTCCAGCCTAGTGTCTATGTTTTAAAGGGAGTCAATTTGGACTATTAGACTGACCAGCTAAAGAGGGCTTTTAAAAAGACTGACTTTGTCACTTGGACTTGCATCACTGCTGTCTGACTCTACATTATATTATCTAGGCTTTGCTGCTTTGAAAGCAAAGCCATTGGCTTTTTGGAATCCTGAATTGTCAGATTTCAATTTCCTGGATCTAACTCGAACTGAAACTTTTTATTGTCTGCTGAGAGCTGTTTTGATCTCAGCAAGAGCTATACTGAACTAGAAGTCCTGACTCAATGAACACAACTCAGACTTTTAGACCTTTATAGATATAGGACCCTCATCTGTGATACCATAAACTGTGGCCACATCATGGTTGGTGGCTGGATTGTCTGAGTCACTTACAGATGCCCAGATGGGAAGGGTTTGTTCTCTAATGGGACCACCTAAAATTGAACTGATCCTAGGCTCTATGTTTTCTGACACAGACTGTCATGGTTTGGACATGAGGTGTCCCCTGCAAACCCTTGTGTTTCTGCAGCAATGTTCAGAGGCAAAATACTGGATTGTGAGAGCTGTGACCTAATCAGTCCATTCTAGTTTGAATGAGTCCCTAAGGGTGGGTCACTGGGGGAAATGCCTCAGAAGGATTTATCTTCCCTGAAGCTCATTGCCTTCTCTCTGCTTCCTGGCTGCCATGAATGGAGCAGAGAGCACTCTTTGACCATGCCATACTGCCAAGACATTGTGCCTCATCTTGGGCCTAGAACAATGGATTTAGTTCATCATAAAACGCTGAAACTATGAGCCCTAAACAAACTTTTCTCTTCTAAGCTGTTCTTATTTTTTAGTTACTGGGTATTGAACTCAGGGGCACGTGACCACTGAATCATATCCCCAACCCTATTTTGTATTTTATTTAGAGACAGGGCTTCACTGAGTTGTTTAAGGCCTTGCTTTTGCTGAGGCTGGTTTTGAACTTGCAATCCTTCTGCCTCAGCTTCCTGAGCCGCTGGGATTATAAGCATGTACCACAGTGCCTGGTTCTTGAAAACTGTTCTTGTCAGGTATTTTGGTCACAACAATGAAAAAGCTGACTAATAGTCCAATAGTCTAAATACATTTCTAACTTATAATTCTCAAACAATTGCAAGTGAAAGGGGGATATATCAGTGGTAATGGCATCCCCTCCATCCACTTCTGAAGGATTGGACTCATAAGAAACTGAGAAGGAGAAAGATCATTAAACTGCCTCAGGTTATATAGCTTGTTAGTAATGGAACCAGAATTTACATGTAAGTCTATGTGCCCTCAACCCCTGTGCTCTTAACCACTATGCTGAGTTGCGGTGACTAACTATAAACAACAATAGTACACTATTTTTGACCTGCCAGATTTGCAGAGATCCTGATAGCTGTCGTTCTTGGCCAGAAAGCAGTGAAACCACAAGAAATTCTAGCAACTGCTGGGAGAAAAATCCACAGCTATAATTGTTCTGGAAGACAATGTGTCAATAAAATAATCCTGCTTAATCAAGCACTTCTACACGTGAGAAAATATCAGACATGTGCACACAGATTTATAAACAAGGTTAATGATCAAAATATTATTTGTTTCAAAGAAAATCAGGGGGAAAAAACCTAAATGTCAATCAATAATTGGTTGGTTAAAATAAATTACAGTACAATATAAACAATGTAATGTCATGCAGCTATTGAAAATAATGGTCATTTCTATATATTTATTTTTAGATTTTATAATATTAATACATATGTTCAAAAATCAAAATGATGTGAAAATGTAGATATTGAAAAGTCTTGTTATTCCTCCCCCAATTTATACACACAAACATACACACACACACATACACACACACACACAGTTATGTATTTATTTATGAACTCTATCTTGCACTAATCACAGATAACTCCTTTTGAGTTTCTTTTGAATCTTTACAGTATTTATACAAATACAAATTTAGACAAATATATGTGTACTTTATATTCTCATATTTCCTTCTTTCTTACACAATTGGTTTGTTCTTTCATTGTTTTCTTTTTACTTGAAAAATATCTCTGGGAGATTTTTCCAGTAAATAGAAAGCTTCTCTATTTTTGAAAAACTTGCATAATATTCAATGACTGTTACTTTTGTTGTGTTTATGATAAACAATGTTGTGAGGATTAACCTTGAAAATACCTCATTTTTTTATATGTGCAATTGAAACAGTGGGATAAATTCCCAAAAGTGAGATCATTGCCCAAAACATAAACATGTTTGTTACTTTGATAGATACTGCTGAATTGTCCTCCATAGGGGTCCTACCATTTTATGATCCCATTAATGATTTATGACAATGCCTGTTATAAACCTTTTGGATTTATTTTTTGCTAGATGGGGAGGTGAAAACTAGTATCTGGTAGTCTTAGTCTACATTTCTCTTGTTATGAATATGGGTTGGCATGTTTTTATATGTTTAAGAGCTACTTATGGGTGCCTATAAATTCTCTTGTCATGCCCCTTTGTATTAATCAGCGTTCTCCTGAGAAAGAACAAATAAGGTGTGTGTGTGTGTGTGTGTGTGTGTGTGTGTGAGAGAGAGAGAGAGAGAGAGAGAGAGAGATTTTCTGAACTGGCTCATGTGATATGTGATTCTGGGTACTGGAAAGACTGAATTTTCAGAATAGGCTGGTAGGGTGAAGACTCAGGGAAGAACTGATGATGTACCTGGAGGCAGAATCCCTTTTCCTGAGAAGACCTCAGTCTTTTCTGCTCTTAAAGTTTTTGACTAATTGGATGAACCTCACATCCCCACCCCATCCTCATCCTCATTCCCATCCCTATCCCCCTATTTTGGAGGATAATCTGTTTTACTCAGACTTCTGATTTAAATGTTAATCTCATCTAAAAATTACCTTCAGAAAGGCATATAAACCAGAGTTTGACCAAATATCTGGGTACCTACCCAAACTGATAAACAAAATTAACCTTCAAACCACATTTCAATTTTTTTTTAAATTGGGTTGTTGCTCTTATTTTATCAATTTCAGTGTGCTATAAATATATCTCTATATATTTAGAATAGTATTCTAATTCTATAATTCTTCTAGTTTGGTTTGATTTGCATATTTTTACAAATTAATCAAGCTTGTTGTTTGCTTTCTCTCCCTTTTCTTCCTTTCTTCCTTCCTTTTTTCTTTCTGTTTTTGATACTGGGGATTTAACCCAGGGGCACTTAACCACTGAGCCAAATTCCCCAGCCCTTTTTATTTTACATTTTGAGACAGAGTCTTATAAAATTGCTTAAAGTCTTGCTAAGTTGCTGATACTGGCTCTGAACTTGAGATCCTTGTGCCTGAGCCTCCCCAGTTGCTAGGATTACAGGTGTGAACACTGCCAGATTACACTTGTTGTTTTCATTGCGTGTATACACGGATGAATTTATTTCCCATTTCTTTATGGTGTGTGCATTTTAAGACATATCTAGAAAAGTCTTCCCTAAACAAAGGTCATAAAATATTTTAACTACATTTTTCCTAATAGTTTATAATTTAATGTATATATTATTATATCTTATATACACAAATGCATTGAGTAATGAATGCAATACAATGCTTAGTAGTGGTTGTATTAGTGGACATCCTGGCCTTACTCTTTATTGGGAATCCCTTCAATGTTTCCTCATTAAAGATGAAACTTGTTTTTTTTCAACCGTGATTATATAAAAATCACAATAAGAAAGTAAATATCAATTCCTATTTTATTGAGGTCATTTATAATCATCAAGTAGTAGGTACTGTACATAATGGTATTGCTATACTTTTATACCAATGGCAGTGTTATATCACCACAGTGTTATATCACCATGTTTCACTACAACATTAAGATGGGCTCTGGGATATGGTGACACTAAGTGACAAAAACTTTTTTTCAGTCAGTTATAATCTTATGGGACCACTGGTATATGTGGTTCAACATTTATTCAAATGTTGGTCTTTGGCACCTTACTGTATTTGTAAGAAATCTATTTATGTTTGTTCAATTTATTCTCTTCCCGTGGTTGTTACCCCTTATTACTTCTTATTTTGTGTTTTTGCTTTCTTCCTTTTTTTAAAATAAAGGCAAGCTTATCTAGTAGTATTTGTATTTGATTTTTTTTCCAAAGAACAAGGTTATTTTCTTAATTGACTTTTGTTTTCCCTGTATTAAGGATTATTTATTCTTTCTTTCTCTGAGTTAAATTTGTTGATTTTTAAAATTTAATTTTAAAAAATATCTTTTCATTTTTCTTCATTTTATAACAGTATTTAAAACTACATTTTTATCTAATTGGTATATTAGCTGTATTTCATAGATTCTTAAACATAGTGGTTTTGGTTTCACTATTTTCTTGAAAGGTTTTATTTTCTCTTTTTACTTGATGAAAGAATTACAGAGATAGGTGTATTTTAATTTACAGGTGCAAGGGTCTTTTGTTTTCTGATTTTGTTTTAATTTCTAATTGTATGTATTATAGAATATCTACAAACGTTGTATCCTTAAAGAATTTATTCAGGAGATCCAAGATGGTGGGCTAGAGGGACACTACATTCTGTGTTGCTCTGTGACCTGAGATTCAAGCAGTGGGAATACTGTTTCTCTGAGAGTTATTAGAAGATCTCCAATAGCCACTCCCACACAGGACCCTCCAGCCACGGCTGGGACCTCTAGCCACTACTCCCATGTGGACCCCCATCTACCAATGTGGTGCTCCCCTAGTCGCCTTCATCTTGGGACACTGCACACACTGCCACAGTCCCCTACATGTGATAGCCTGCACCTGAGGACACAGGACAGGGTATGGAGATAGCTGCCAGCCACAAAACTGTACACCATAAAGCTGCATCTCTAACACACCCCCTAACACCACTGCCTAGCCCAACCCAACCCAACAACTCATCGCTGAAAGCAGCCACCTCCATCTTGGGACACCTTTGACACCATCTTTAGTTGGGGCAACTCCCAACTTGGGATGCCAGCTGGGACCTAGAAGCAATATCAAGGCACCTATAGCCTCCAGCTCTCCCCTCTCCTCCACAGCCACTAACCCAGCACAATGCTTGTAGCTATGTGGCTGGTTCGTAGCTCACAAAGCCTGGCCCTGAATTGCCTAATACAAAACAGCTCTTCACAACAGGTGTGCAGCCCCCAGAGCACAGCTCATAAGACCTCCAGAGAGAAAGGTTCCTGACTGGGAAGTAGAAAGGGAGAGGGTGAGTGAGATATAGTTTAGAGACTAAATTAGAGACCAGGAATTGTGAGGTTTATAGGCGATATAAGGAGATAAGACCAGGAGCCCAATCATACTAGTGGGCCCCAAAGGAGATCCTTAGGGTAGAGTCTCCCACCAGGACTGGCAAGTGCTATACCCCACTTCTAGGAGCTCCAACCCCAATACCAACCCTCCCACCTAATACCCTTTACCAGCCTGAGGGTGGAGATACAAGCAAACAGACAACCCCACCTGTTGGATGAGAAGAGAAGCAGAAATGAAACTGATCTCCAATCAAAACAACCCTTGTTTCTTCCTTCAAGATTTTTTTCTTTTCTCTTTTTCTTCCTCCTCCTCC
>NW_026000261.1:1768444-1791528 GCF_001458135.2 Marmota marmota marmota | reverse complement strand
TCTCTCTCTCGCCTCCTGCCCTTACATCCTCAACATTTACAAAACCAAGTACATTTCCATGATTTAAGCATCTGAGGACTGGATGTCTGAGTAGTATATTACAGTTGGGTTGTTTATTTGTTTATTTCCTATTTTTACATTTTTTACTTTTCTTAATTTTTATGTTTGTTTGTTTTTGCAATCTTTCTATTGTCTTTCCACTTACTTATCTTCCCAAATCACTTTCTCTCTTTTCTCCTGCTATTAGCAAACTGCTTGAGATTCTTCTTTCATGCTTCCTAAGATCGAATACCTCTCCTTAATATCTCCTTAACACCTCCTTAACATCTCATCCTATACCCCACTCCCAGTTCCCTCTTTGTCCACCATCAGAAACTGCAGACACTTTTGCAAATCTACTGTTTATATTGTAGATAATAATTGAGCTTGCCATTTCTATATATTGTGACAAAACCATAAATATATTAATATCATATGATATTTGGTTTAAGGCTGTATATTGTTTCTATTAGGATATGTTAATATTGTTCTCCCCCTTAAAGGAGAGATATTGAAATCCTGAGGGGACACTCTAAGCTTATAGGGTAAAAACTGTAACACCTTGGATACGCACTGCTAGATAGGATGACAAGACAAAAAAAAAAAAAAAAAAACAAGGGAAAAAAGTGCCCCAAACAAACCAAGATACCACATTATTAGAATCCTTAGCCAGCATGGAAGAACAATAGAGAAAGAGTTCAGGATGTACATAATTAAAATGTTCTGTGAATTAAAGGATGATATAAGAGAGCAAATGCAGGCAGCAAAAGATCATTTTGATAAAAAGCTACATAAGCAAATACAGGAAGTAAAAGAATACTTCAATAAGATGATAGAGGTTCTGACAAAAAAATAACAGAAATCCTTGAAATTAAGAAAACAATAAACCAAATTAAAAACTACATAGAAAGCACCACCAACAGATTAGATGATTTGGAACACAGAACCTCAGACAATGAAGATAGAATATATGATCTTGAAAATAAAATTGCCCATACAATGAAGATAGTAAGAAACCATGAGCAGAAATTCAATAATGGGATAACATAGAAAGACCAAATTTAAGAATTATTGGGATAGAGTAAGGCATAGTTACAAACCAAAGGAATGAATAATCTATTCAATAAAATAATACCAGAAAAAAAATAAAACATGAAGAATGAATTGGAAAATCAAATAAAAGAGGCTTACAGGGCACCACCTGCACAAAATCATAACAGATCTACACCAAGGCACATTATAATGAAAATGCTTAGCATACAGAATAAGGAGAGAATTTCAAAAGCCACAAGAGAAAGGAATCAGATTACATATAGGGGGAAACAAACTAGGATGTCTGCAGATTTCTCAACCCATACCCTAAAAGTTAGAAGATCCAGGAATAACGTATACCAAGCTTTGAAAGAAAATGGATGCCTACCAACAATCTTATATCTGGCAAAATTAAGCTTTAGATTTGATGACAATTTGATGACAAATAAAAACCTTCCATGATAAATAAAAGTTAAAGTATTTACAGCTAGAATGCCTGCACTACAGAACACTATTAACAAAATATTCCATGAGGAGGGAATGGAAAACAATGGAAATTAGAAAAGGGAGATATTAAACTAATGGAAAAACCAATCAAATTAGAAACCAAGTCAAGTTAAATACCAAAAATAAACAAAAATGACTGGGAATACAAGTCATGTCTCAATAATAACCCTGGATGTTAATGGTCTAAACTCATCAATCAAAAGACATAGACTGGCAGATTGGATTTTTTTTTAAAAGACTCAACAATATGCTGCCTTCAAGAGACTCATCTCATAGGAAAAGACATCCACACATTGAAGCTGAAATGTTGGGAAAAAACATACCACTAACATGGACTGCAGAAACAAACAGGGGTTTCCATCCTCATATCAAATAAAGTAGACTTCAAACTAAAGTTAATCAAAAGTGATAAAGAAGTGTATTTCATACTGCTTAAGGGAACCATACATCAACAAGACATAACAATTATATATGCCCCAAACAATGGAGCATCTACATTCATCAAACTCTTCTAAATTACAAGAGTCAAATAGACCACAACACAATAATACTGGGTGACTTTAACACACCTCTTTCTCCACTGGATAGATCTTCCAACGCAAAACTAAACAAATAAACTATAGAACTAAATAATAGAATTAATAACTTACATTTAACAGACATATATAGAATATTTCATCCATCAATGAGTGAATACACTTTCTTCTCAGCAGCACATGGATCCCTCTCTAAAATGGACCACATATTATGCAACAAAGCAACTCTTAGCAAATACAGAAAGTAGAGATACTACCCTGCATTCTATGAGATCATAATGGGATTAAATTAGAAATCAATCATAAAATAAAAAATAGAAGCTACACCAACACCTGGAGTCTAAATGATATGCTATTGAATAAACAATGGATGGCAGAAGACATCAAAGAGATTAAAAAATTCTTAGAGGTAAATGAGAACACTGATACGAAATATTGAAATCTCTGGGACCCTATGAAGGCAGTAGTAAGAGGAAAGTTCATTGCATGGAGCTCATTCCTTAAAAGAAGAAAAAGTCAACAAATAAATACCTAACATTACATCTCAAAGCCCTAGAAAAAGAAGAACAAATCAACACCAAAAGCATTAGAATACAGGAAGTGATTAAAATCAGAGTAGAAATCAATGAAATTGAAATGAAAGAAACAATTGGAAAAATTGACAGAACAAAAAATTGGTTCTTTGAAAAAATAAATAAAATTCATAAACCCTTAGCCATGCTAACAAAGAGAAGAAGACAGAAAACTCAAATTGCTAGAATCCATGATTTAAAAGGAAATATCATAACACTATAGAAACACATAAGATAATTATAAATTATTTGAAAATTTATGCTCCAATAAAATAGAAAATATTGAAGACATCAACAAATTTCTAGAATTATAAGATTTACCCAAACTGTATCAGGATAATATACACAAGTTAAACAGATCATTTTCAAGCAATGAAATAGAAGACTTAATCAGTAGCCTACCAACCAAGAAAAGCCCAGGACCAGATGGATACACAGCTGAGTTCTACAAGAACTTCAAAAAAGAACTAAAACCAATACTGCTCAAATTATTTAATGAAATAGATAGAACACTTCCAAACTCATCTTATGAGGTCACTATCACCCTAATTCCAAAACCATCAAAGACACATCAAAGAAAGAAAACTTCAGGCCAATATCTCTAATAAACATAGATGCAAAACCTTTTAATAAAATTCTGGCAAATTGAATACAAAAACATATCAAAAAGATAGTGCACCACAATCAAGTGGGATTCAGCCCAGGGATGCAAGGTTGGTTCAACATATGGATATCAATAAATGTAATTCATCACATCAATAGACTTAACTATAAGGATCATATGATCCCTTCAATAGATGCAGAAAAGGCATCCGACAAAATACAGCACCTCTTCATGTTCAAAACACTAGAAAAACTAGGGATAACAAGAACATATCTCAATATTGTAAAAGATATCTATGCTAAGCCCAAGGCCAACATAACTATAAATGGAGAAAAATTGATAGCATTCCCTCTAAAAATTGGAACAAGACAGGGATGTCCTCTTTCACCACTTCTATTTAACATAGTCCTTGAAACTCTAGCCAGAGCAATTAGACAGATGAAAAAGTTAAAAGGATGTGGATAAAAAAAGAAGAACTCAAACTATCACTATTTGCTGACAACATGATTTTATACCTAGTGCATCCAAAAAATTGCACCAGAAAACTTCTACAACTAATAAATGAATTTAGCAAAGTAGTAGAATATAAAATCAACACCCATAAATCAAAGGCATTTCTGAACATTAGTGACAAATCCTCTGAAAGAGAAACTAGGAAAACTACCCCGTTTACAACAGCCACAAATTTAAAAAAACAAAACAAAACAAAAAAACTTGGGAATCAACAAAAGAGGTGAAAAACCTCTACAATAAAAACTACAGAATGATAAAGAAATTAAAGAAGACCTTAGAAGATGGAAAGATCTCCCTTGTTCTTGGATAGGCAGAATTAATATTGTCAAAATGACCATACTACCAAAAGCACTATACTATACTACCAAAACCATCATTTGATTTATTGCAATTCCAATCAAAATCCCAATGACATTCCTCATAGAAATAGAAAAGGCAATCATGAAATTCATCTGCAAAAATAAGAGACCCAGAATAGCTAAAGCAATCCTTAGCAAGAAGAATGAAGGAGGTGGCATCATTATACCAGACCTTAAACTATACTACAGAGCAAAAGTAACAAAAACGGCATGGTATTAGTATCAAAAAGGACTTGTAGACCAATGGTACATAACAGAGAATACAGAGACAAACCTACATAAATACAGTTATCTCATATTAGACAAAGGTGCCAAATATATATATATATTGGAGAAAAGATAGCCTCTTCAACAAATGGTGCTGGGAAAACTGGAAATCCATATGCAGTAAAATGAAATTAAGCCCCTATCTCTCACCATGCACAAAATTCAACTCAAAGTGGATCAAGGACCTCGGAATTACACCAGAGACCCTATGCCCAATAGAAGTAGGCCCAAATCTTCATCATGTGGGCTTAGGAACTGAATTCCTTAACAAGATTCTTAAAGCACAAAAAATCAAATCAAGAATCTAAATGGGATAATTTCAAACTGAAAAGCTTCCTCTGAGCCAAAGAAACAATCAGTGAGGTGAATAGAGAACCTATATAATGGGAGCAATTGTTTACCACACACACATCAGACAGAGCACTAATCTCCACAATATATAAATAACTCAAAAATCTTAACACCAAAAAAAACAATTAACCCAATCAAAAAATGGCCTCAGGAACTGAACAGACACTTCGCAGAAGAAGATATACAATCAATGAACACATATATGAAAAAATGTTCAACAACTCTAGCAATTAGAGAAATGCAAATCGAAACCCTTCTAAGATTTCTTCTCACTCCAGTCACAATGGTAGATTTTAAGAATAGAAACAACAGGAAGTGTTGGTGAGGATGTGGGGGAAAAGGCACACTCATACATTACTGGTGGGACTACAAATTGGTGCAACCACTCTGGAAAGCAGTACAGAGATTCCTTGGAAAACTTGGAGTGGAACCATCATTTGACCCAGCTATCCCACTCTTTGGTTTAGACCCAAAAAGGACTTAAAAAGAGCATACTACAGTGACACAGTCACATCAACATTTATAGCAGCATAATTCTCAATATCTAAATTGTAGAATCAATTTAGGTGCCTTTCAATAGATGAATGGATAGAAAAAATCTGTGAGATATATATATATATATATATANCACATACAAAATCATATTTTTAAAAAGTGCACCATGATCAAGTGGGGTTCATTCCAGGGATGCAATGTTGGTTCAACACACGGAAATCAATAAACATAATTCATCACATCAATAGACTTAAAGATAAGAATCATATGATTATATCAATTGATGCAGAGACAGCATTTGACAAAATACAGCACCCTTTCATGTTCAAAACACTAGAGAAACTAGGAATAGTAAGAATATACTTTAACGTTGTAAAAGCTATCTATGCTAAACCCAATGCTAACATCATTCTAAATGGAGAAAAATAGAAGCATTCCCTCTAAAAACTGGAACAAAACAGGGATGCCCTCTTTCACCACTTCTGTTTAACATAGTCCTTGAAACTCTAGCCAGAGCAATTAGACAGATGAAGGAAATTAAAGGGATATGAGTAGAAAAAGAAGAATTCAAATTATCATTATTTTCTGATAACATGATTCTATACTTAGAGGATTCAAAAAATTCAACCAGAAAACTTGTAGAATTAATAAATGAGTTCAGCAAAGTAGCAGGATACAAAATCAATACTCATAAATCAAATGCATTTCATATATTAGTGATGAATCCTCTGAAAGAGAAAATAGGAAAACTATTCCTTTCACAACAGCCTCAAAAAATAAAATACTTGGGAATCAGCTTAACAAAAGAGGTAAAAGACCTCTATAATGAAAACTACAGAACACTAAAGAAAAATTTTTTGAAGAAGACCTCAGATGATGGAAAGATCTCCTATGCTCTTGGACAGGCAGAATTAATATTGTCAAAATGGCTATACTACCCAATGTGCTAAAAAGATTCAATATGATTCCAATTAAAATCCCAATGTCATTCCTTATAGAAATAGAAAAAGGAATCATGAAATTCATTTGGAAAAATAAGAGACCCAGAATATCCAAAGCAATCCTTAGAAAAAAAAGAGTGAATCAGGAAGCATCACACTACCAGACCTTAAACTATACTACAAAGCTATAGTAACAGCATGGTATTGGCACCAAAATGGACATGTAGACCAGTGGTACAGAATAGAAGACACAAACCAACATAAATACAGTTACTTTATACTTGATGAAGGTGCCAAAAACATTCATTGGAGAAAAGATAGCCTCTTCAACAAATGGTGCTAGGAAAACTGGAAATCTATATACAGCAAAATGAGACTAAACCCCTATCTCTCACCATGCACAAAACTCAACTCAAAGTGGATCAATGATCTAGGAATTAAACCAGAGACCCTATACCTAATAGAAGAAAAAGTAGGCCCAAATCTTCACTATGTAGGATTAGGTTTTGACTTCTTTAAGAAAAATCCTCAAGTGCAAGAAATAAAATCAAGAATCAATAAATGGGATGGATTCAAACTAAAAAGCTTCTTCTCAGCAAAAGAAATAATGAGGTGAAGAGAGAGTCTACATTTTGGGAGCAACTTTTTGCCACATACACATCAGATAGAGCACTAATCTCCACGATAGACAAAGAACTCAAAAACTTAAGATCAAAAAGATAAACAACCCAATCAATAAATGGACTAAGGAGCTGAACACACACTTCTCAGAAGATGATATACAATTGATCAACAAATATATGAAAAAGTGTTCAACATATCTAGCAATTAGAGAAGTGCAAATCAAAACTACTCTAAGATTTCATTTCATGCCAGTCAGAATGGCAGTGATCAAGAATACAAAAAAAAAGTGTTTGTGAGGATGTGGGAGAAAAGGCACACTCATACATTGGTTGGACTGCAAGTTAGTGCAACCAATATGGAAAGCAATATGGAGATTCCTTAGAAAACTTGGAATGGAACCACCATTTGACCCAACTATCCCACTCCTCAGTCTATACTCAAAGGACTTAAAAATAACATACTATAGTGACACAGTCACTTCAATATTTATAACAGAACAATTCACAATTGCTAAACTTGAAACAACCTAAATGCTCTTCAATAGATGAATGGATAAAGAAACTTTGGTACATACACACAATGGAATATTACTCAGCATTAGAAGAGAATAAAATTATGGAATTTGTAGGTAAATGGATGCAGTTGGAGAATATCATGTTAAGTGAAGTAAGCCAATCCCAAAAAACCAAAGGCCGGATGTTTTCTCTGATAAGTGGATGCTTATCCATAATGGGGGGCGGGGGGAGAATAGGAGGAATGGAGGAACTTTAGATAGGACAATGCAGGGGGAGGGGAGGGGAAGGGGCATAGGGATTGGAAAGATGGTGGAATAAGATGGACATCATTACCCTAGGTACATGTATGAAGACACAATTGGTGTGACTCTACTTTGTGTACTACCAGAAGTATGAAAAATTGTGCTCTATATGTGTACTATGAATTAAAATGCATTCTGCTGTCATGTGTAACAAATTAGAATAAATAAATTATATATATGAAAAATTTATTCATGTTATCTTTGTGAGCAAATATGGGGTTAACATTTCTGTAACATCTGTGATAAATTAAAAAGAAGATATACTTTAGAGGAAGGGAATGGAGGAGGGAAGGGTAAGAGAGAGTACGGAGGTAAGGTATGGATATAATCAAAGTACATTATATACATGTATATATATTCCACAATGAAACAATTATTCTGTATAATTAAAATAATAAACTTAAAACAAAAAATTAAAACTTTTAAAAAGAAGATACAGTCTATATTACTGAAATGCCTACTTCAGTACACAGCCATCAAATCTACTTCACTTGTTCAGTGTCTCATATCCTTACTTATTTTATGCCTACTTCCTCTGTCTTGGATTTAATTTGATCAATGAAAATCTATTATTAGTAGATTTTTATAATACTCATTATTTTTTTTTCCTGTTAAAATATGTAGTACTAAAAAAAAATGTGGCTAGGCGTGGCTGGCCCATACCTGTAATCCCAGCAGCTTGGGAGACTGAGGCAAGTTCAAAGCCCGCCTCAGCAAAAGTGAGGCACTAAGCAACTCAGTGAGACCTTGTCTCTAAACTAAATACACAATAGGGCTGGGGATGTATCTCAGTGGCCAAGTGCCCCTGAGTTTAATCCCTGGTACCCCACCCCCCAACAAATGTGTAGCACTATTGATTTTTGAGATCTACCACCTCAAAAACGCTCTTGCAATTCTGTTTTTCCCTGCAACTCTTTGTTTTGGCTTCTCATGGGACTTCCTATAAGGTTCTCAAGTTTTTATTTACTTTTTGCAGAATTTGCATGGACTTTGTGCTTTGAAATTACCATCTTCTGGTTTCACTGGATATAAAGTTTATAAATTTTTCCTCCATTGTTTTAGTCAGCTTTTTTGCCACTATGACTAAAAGACCCCACCAGTACAGTTGTAGAGGAGGAAAAGTTCATTTGAGGTGCATGGTTTCAGAGGTCTCATTCCATAGAAGGCTGGCCCATTCCTTGGGGCTCAAGGTAAGGCAGAACATCATGGTGGAAGAAGGTGGCAAAAGGAAGCAGCTCATGTGATTCTCAGGAAGCAGAGACAGCTCTACATTTGACAAATACAAATATATACCCCAAAGCCATGCCCCCAATGCCCCACCTCCTCCATCCACACCCTACCTTCCTTCAATTACCACTCAGTTAATACCATCAGATGACTAATTCACTGATAGGGTTAATGCTCTAATAACCCAAACATTTCTCCTCTTAACCTTCTTGCATTGTCTCACACATGAGCTTTTGGGAGATACCTCACATGCAAACCAGAACATCCATTCTCCTTGTTTTCTCTTATTTCAAGATGATAAATTGGTGGTGGTAGAGTTGACATATTTTCCTGTAAGGCTACTATATCTGAACATTACTACTTAACAGATTGGAAAACTAAGGCTTAGAGAGATTAATAAGTTGTCCAACAGTACATAGCTAATATATATCTCTTTGAATTAGGGTCTTGGCTGGTGTCTAGTTTATATATTTAGTTTTGTCATATCAATTTTACATAAATATCTCCTATCACCACCCAAGTTTTGAGGTAAATTTGTAACAAACCCTCTTGCTTTGATTCAAGATTTTGGAATCTTTAATCTAATGCTCTTTAGCAGTCATTAGGAAATCCTCTGCAGACACTTTGTACTTAATATTTGCCCTTGGGGCTTCAGTATAACTCTCTTTGGCTTGCAAATAAATCTTATGCTTTGTGAATTTCAGGTGTTTTTCCATATGGCTTTTTCTGATCATTTGTACTATTCAGCTTCCCTAAAATGCCTGATTATTGAGCTAGTTTTCTTTCTAGATGGTGCTGAGATAGTAGCCAAGAAATAAAGAATGATAGGAGTTAGTGTGTAAGTACAGCTGAAAATTACAGGAAACAATAAAAAAAAACTATATAGGAAGTCAAAGCTGAGATCCTCTTGAAATTTCTCCCACAGTCTGAAAATGGGGTGTATTTTGTTGTAATTTCAATAGTATTATGGTTTCACAATACCATTTAAAAGTGATAAATTTTATAAAAGAATGATCTCATTTTTTGGACACAAAGGATCATCTAATTTATTTCTTCTTTGGGCCCATGGATTTCTTAAGGAAATTGCATGGGTCTGGTCAGAGGTGAAAAATGAAAGATTGAAAATATCAGTATATGTATACAAAGCTAATTAATATCACATAAATTTACCTAGAAATGCTGGTGATAAACTGAGTATCAGAGAAGATAAAGCCATTCTTATTATTAATGAAAAACATAACCTTCTTTTCCTCTAACTCAAAGGTAACAATTTAAAAAAATACTATCTGAGGCAGTCCATGTATTGGGAGGAACGTGGTTTTCTTAAACTTTCATGTTTATGTGTAAAGTTCTATTGATCTAGATTCAATTTCAAAGCTAATAACATAGATTGCAGAGTTTCTGTGTTAAGCATTTTCAATAACTTAGTCTCAATAACTTTTTAGGTTTACCCATAAGAAGCCAGCTTCCTGGTTTCATATATTTGAATTTTAGAAAATTTCTATAGTAAATTGGATTTGCCACTTTCAATTTTAAGCCTATGAGTCACTTAGGCAAAAAAGAAAAAAAGATGCGTATGCAGGAGTACCAAAATTGAATCTTTGGTGGCAAATGTTGATCATCTTCATTGTCAAGGTGAGAACTATAGAAAACATGGTCTTCACATTTTAGGAGGCATATGTACTTTCAAATCCTAACTCTGCCATTTGCTGGCTCTGATCTTAGACAAGTTAATTCATTTCTATATATCTCAGTTTACTTCTCTGTAAACCTGTGACAGCTAAAAACTGTATTTGAACTAGGGTTATTTTGGTGATTAAATAACACTAAATATTTGGAAAGCATTGACAATTTAAGTGTGCAATAAATAAACTCCTGTCTATTTTCATTCTCCTTTAATCTATTCTCCCTTCCATTATCTTTTGTCTATTACTGACTCTATTGCTGCACATAACATTCATTGTGATATGCTAACCCCACTATTAGCTTCCTCTCTGCTCTGCTCTTGGCCTCTCACATCAATTATAGTTTATTCCTTCACAATTGATTATATCTCTTACATCCTATTCCCATATATCAGTGCTGGACACTGAAAGCTAGATGGAAAAACAACTCACAACAAGATGTTAATGAAGAATAACAACTTGATATATGATATCACTCAGGTATGATTTACATTTTTGCAGATGCCTTTAATGGCTTTACTGAGAGAAAGCCTAATGATGAATCTTTTCAAGAATTATGACTGACTGCTAAGGAAAACCTTTTGAGGGAAACCATTTTTAAACCCTTCTTAATGATACATAATTTCCATGTAATTCACCAATTTTAAACATATAATTCAACACAAGTATTAACAAGTACTATTTTAGTCCAGCTTTTTTGCTGCTGTGACCAAAAGTCCTGACAAGAACAATCAGAGGGAAAAGATTATTTAGAGTTAATGGTTTCAGATGTCTCAATTCATAAATAGATGACTCCATGGGCTCTAGATAAGGCAGAACATCATGGAGGAAGACTGTGGTAAAGGAAAGCAGTTCAGGACATGGCATCCGGAAGGAGAGAGAGAGAGAGAGAGAGAGACACTCCACTCACCCAGGACAAAATATACACATCAAAACATGCCTCCAATGACCCAACCTCCAGCCACACCCTACTTGCCTAGATACTACCCAGTTATTTCTTAACAGGGGATTAATACACTGCTTAGGTTAAGACTCTCACAACCCAATCATTTCACTTCCAAACTTGCTTGCATTGTTTCACACATGAGTTTTGGGGGGACAACTCATATCTAAAACATAAGTACATACTCAGGTAGCCATCACCACAATCAAGATATGGAACATTCTACCGTCACAAATGTTTCTTTGGTCCTCTTTTCAATCAATTCTTTCCTCCCACACCTGGGTCCTAGAAACCAATGATCTGTTTTCTCTCGCTATAGTTTTGCTTCTCTAAAATGTCATATAACTGATAACATACAGTAAACAATTTTCGTGTCTGGTTTACATCATTTAAAATAATGTGTTTAAGATTCTTTTTTGCTGCAAATATGAGTACTCTATGTATTTCTGTTGTAGAGTAGTATCACATTAAATAGATATATCACAATTTGTTTATTCAATCAACACTTGATGGAAATTTGAGTTGCTTTCACTTTGGGGCTATTATGATTGAGTCTTCTATGAACACTCATGAGTATCTCTTTTGGGAGCATATGTTTCATTTTTTTCTTGGACAAATTCCTAGGAGTGGAATTGCTATTCTACAGAAAATTTACATTTAACTTTATAAGAAAGAGACAAATGATTTTCTAAAGTAACTGTATTGTTTTTTATTCCTCTCACCAATGTGTGAGTTACAATTGCTCTATATCTTCATCAGCACCTTCTAGACCAACTTTTTAATTTTAATCTATCTTATAGCTATATAGAATATCTCATTGTGATTTTTCTTTACATTGGTCTTTTAAACAAAGATATTAAACATTTTTCTGAGCTTATTTTTCATCTCAATATCTTCTTTGGTGATTTTGTCCATTCAAATATTTGTAGTAGAGGCACTTTTAATGTTTGTTAAATCTATATGTAGGATGTGTTTAATGAGTCCTCAATACCACATGTATTATATTAATTATTTGATCTCTTCCTCTGTGTATAGTTTAGTATGAATTTTCTGGAGAAATAGTAAACAATAATCCAACTCATACATTTGGGCAAAACCAAACATATTGGAATATTATATCAAGTCTTGTTGACATGGTATCACAAAACAATATGCAAATGTATAAAGAAAAAAAAGCCTCTGGATCCCTACCTTAATATTAAATTTGCAATGATAATAAGTTCTTTTAATGGCTAACTTTCCAAGTATTCTACGGAGGAATGCCTGTGTGAACAAAGACATTTAGTAGCAATCTTCATGATGCATGCTTGAGGGACTGTGGGAAGTACTCAACACTAGATATCTTACTCATTCTTCTCAAATTCCACAAATGAGAGATTAATTTATTATTTTTCTTATACCAAGTACTTTCATCAGTGGAAAAGTTTTGTAGGTGGAGGGATAAACACTGCCATTTGATAAGTAGTATTAATATCATTCCTTTTAAATTCATCAGCTATTGATTGCATATTTACTATGTACTGGGCACTGTGCTATGTGCTATAGATTCAGTGATAAACAGAAAGAGACCATATCCCTGCCCTCCCATGTGTTTCCCATATATTACTTGCCATAGACAAGTTCTAAGTAAGGGAAATGATAAGGAGTAAGATAGGTGAATAGTGATAATATCTGGTAAAAGAGCTTTAATAATACATTTCCAAGGTGTCAAAGGTAAGCCCTAATTCATTCATTCAGCTAATATTTTGAAGCATGTCCTAATTCCAAAACAATATGAAGGGAAGCTTATTTAAGATTTGGTTTGTAATGATAACACATAGGAGCTAGGTGATGTTCGATATAGTCTATGTCCTGAAGATTAGTTGTAGAATGTTCAGGACCACAGTACTGCATTCATGAATCCTTCTAATTATGTTCTTGAATTTATCTGCTAACCCTTTTATCTATAATTATCTATTACTGCTCTGTTTTCCTTAAATTGATTTACAAGAAGAGGGATATAACTGAGGGAAAGGAGAGTAACTATCATGCAAGAAATATGTTAACATAGTCACCAAAGTTCAAAATGCACAGGTCCACAGCACCTATAACTACCTCCTATGGATGTGTTAATGTGAAATTTGCCATGTTGCTTGAAATAATGAAAGACACCTTATCTTTAAAATTTTCTACTAAGTTTTAGGAGTCTTTTGTTTTATGTGGAGGATATTTTATCCTGTCTTCTAATCCCTGTAGTAGAAAGAGTGGTGAGATGCTATACAGGAGTTCTGGATGCTAGTCCCAGAACTTTCGCCAAATAGCCATATGAACTTGGGCAAGTCCATTTCCTTCTGTAGTTTCAGAATCCAGATATTTAAAATGAAGGCATTGAACTAAAGAGCCTCTTTTAACATTGAATGCCCACAACTTGAATTCTCACACTAAACATTGCTGCACTTTAATTATTCCCATGATCAAATGGGGCTTCTAATAAATATTAAAATAAACATATATATTATATATATTCACATATATTTATTTATATGTAAATAAATAATAAAAAGGTTGATTTAATATCAACCCATCATCAAAGCCCATCTTTTAGATCTTGAGGAAGATATAAGTAAACCTAAGACCTAGAAATTTTTCCAGCAATTATTACAGTTTATTTACAATTCAAACAGATAAACATGCAGGAAATAAGGAAAAGGACAGAGATTGGCTGATTTACCCTATGTCCTAAGAGCTACTGTACTAGAAATATGTATACTGCTTAAGTCTCATGTCCCATATGGATCTATCCTCTTTTCCGAAAACGTTTTTTTTTAATATCTTGGATTCATTTTATATTTGTTCCCCCCAGAACTCTGAGAGTCCTAGAACTGTGAGAGTAGCCACATAGAAGTCTACAGACAAAAACTCTCATCACTCAAGATTATCAATCATTTCATTAGATTTAATGGAGGAAGCAGCAAAAAGAGAACTATTCTTGACCTGGATGCCAATGTACTTGTGTCTGAACATCAAACTTTGCCATTAAGTAAGGAATTCCATTGGTAGCTCCAGCTTGCTTACCCATCTCCATCAAAATTTCTTTTAAAGCAGGGCATGTTGGTGCACACCAGTAATCCCAACAACTCGGGAAGCTGAGGTAGGAAGATTACAAGTTAAAAGCCAGCCTCAGGAACTTAGTGAGGCCCTAAGCAACTTAACAAGACTCTGTCTCAAAAAAACAGAAATAAATAAAGAATAAAAAATCTGGCATTGTGGCTGAGTGGTTAAGCACCTCTGGGTTCAATCCTACTACCCCTCAAAAATTACTTTTAGATATCTGATAACTGATACTAATTGCTCATCCATTCTCTTTCAGATTTTATATTCAAATAATGGCTAAGTAGGAGATAATAGAACAAACACATGAAAAGAAACTCTTACTTTGGATTTCTTAGTTCTCAGAGACATAAAAGGCAATGGTGAGTTTATTCATTCTTTTTCACTCAATTCTTCTTTTCTTTTTTACAATTATTTATTCTACTACATTTATTAGCATCTGCTATACATCAGGAAATGAACTAAACCTTGGTGATACAAAGATCAATAATACAGTCTTTACTCCAAAAAGCTTATAGTTTGTTAAGGAAAAAGTCACATACATAGGTCATGCTGTGGTTTGGAAGTATCCCACAAAAGCTCCCGTGTTTCTGCAAGAATGTTCAGAGACAAAATGACTGAATTGTGAGAACTGTAACCTCATTAGTCCATCCTAATAAATATATGAATTTATATATAAATATCATATATTATATATAATTATTATATCATTTTTTAGTTGTAGTTGGACACAATACCTTTATTTCACTTATTTATTTTCTTATGTGGTGCTGAGGATCAAACCCAGGGCCCCTCATGTACGAGGCAGTACTCTACCACTGAGCCACAACCCCAGTCCCAGTCCATCCTACTTTAAATGGACTAAGTTAGTGGTAACTGTAGGCAGATGAAATATGATTGGAGGAGGTGAGTCACTAGGGCTGTGCCCTAGAAGAGCATGTCTTTGTGGTGGTACCCCACTGCCCAGTCTCTACTTCCTGGCTCTTCCACTGCACCCTTCTGCCATTATGTTGTGCCTCACCTTGGGCCCAGAAAAATAGAGACGGCCAGTCATTGACTGAGGCTCTGAAACCATGAGCCAAAATAAACTTTTCCTCCTCTAAATTGTTCTCATCAGATATTTTGGTCATAACAACAAAAAAAAATTGACTAAACCAAGTCATTCTAGTATAATGTGTTGATTACTGTGAGGGTGATATTCTAGTTATGATGGGACTACAGAAAGGGTCAGCCTGGTATTCAACTGACCTTTTCAATCATTCTTATCAAATTTTATTTCTTTTCAGATTCCTTTTGCATAGCATCCAGCTTCAGCTGCTCACTTATAAGAATAAAAAGTCTTTAAATTTTTCAGAGAACACAAAGTAATTACATATCCAACAGGGGAGGCAATAAATGATAAAGTGAGTTTTAAATGTCAGATTTACAAACTATAGGCATTGTATATTGTTTTCTAAATGTACTTTGCTTTCTATTTTTAGTGCCTAAATAGATTAAGAAATGTACTTATCATTGCATGTTAAAGTACTATGCTTTTCAGGCAATCTAATTCTACTTATAGTCTGGCTGGGCTGGGGATGTGGCTCAAGCGGTAGCGTGCTCACCTAATTCTACTTATGATAGAATATCAAATTGGAATCTGAAAATTGGTCAACAAATTAAAATAGTTTGTCTTAATTGGTAGTAATGCTTTGAATTCTTCTTTAAATTTTATATAGTTTTTTGAAAGGCCAGTGAAACTTTTCTGACAATAGTAGATAATAGGGTTGTCATTTTGTTGTAATATATATATATTTCAATTTGTCTCATTTAATTCATCAAGTACTTTTGAGCATAGACTATATGAAAAATGCTGTGCTAAATACTCTGAATGAACAATTTCACAGAGGCTCTGTTCCTTTCTCTCTCTCTCTCTCTCTCTCTCTCTATATATATATATATATATATATATATATATATATATCCTTTCTTTTTAATTGATACATTAGATAGCTTAGTTGATCAATTGTGGAATATTCATATATGCATATAACATAATTTGATACATTTCACTCCCAATTACATTACCCAATTTTCTTCCTCTACACTAATAGACTTCCTTCATCATTCATTATGCCACTTTTTTAAACTTTCCACATATGAGAAAAAACATGTGATACTTGTCTTTCTGACTCCAACTTATTTTGCTTAACATAATGATCTCCAGCTCCTTCCATTTTCCTGAAAATGACACAATTTCATTCTTTTTTATTGCTGAATAATACTCCATTGTATATCCTTTTGTTTTCTTTATGTATTCACTTATTGATGGGCACCAAAGCTGATTCCATAACTCGGCTATTGTGAATTATGAAAGAAGCCCTATTTCTTTTTTCCCACATATTTACTTTTTACTGAATTTGTTAATGTTACAGAATTCTTGTACTACCAAACCATGCCTGAGAAGCTGAAGGAGGAAGTGATATAATGGACAACCTCATCCACCCATCATATATCAGAACTCAACTTATGTGTATTTTGAGAATTTTACAATCTTTAAAAAAATTATAACAAGATTCCAATTTAAGTCTGCTGCAGATCTTATTTCCGTATAGCAAGCTGTTAAATAAAACCTCCACATATTCATTTCATTTCATTCCTCAATAACAGAATCCAACAAAAGTTTGTGGAGGAAAATGTACACTTGAAGGAAAATATGTGGCTCAAGATCCAAGAGATTACTTGTTAAAGTTTTTGGCTCCCAAATCAAGTCTTCAGTTTAACCAAGAACCTCTTTTATTTCTCATTTAGTTATTCTACTTTCCTGTGGCTGGCTCAGCTACTCATCCAGATACATCAAAAGGCAGGCACCCTACCTGCTACCTCAAATACCAATGTGATTGCCCAGAAGTGGTAGGCAGGCCCTGTCAGGAGATGCTGTATTCCTCCTAAGAGTCCAATTCCTGAACTGACATAGCCATCAAGACTGAACTCCTACAGGAAATGATCCCACATCGGGACAGTTGCACTCACTCATTTGCTCCACGCTTGCCAATACCAAGTATGCATCTCCTGCCTTTGACAAACAGATTTATTATAGAGAAACACAGATTCTGTATCAAATGGTCACATACCACTATGGAATATTTCTACTGAACCAGATATAAAAGTAAGAGATTGCCAGAATCTCTCATTAGGTGAAAAGAAACATTTCAGTAATCCTTGAGAGCTTCCTCAAGTCCCTTCTGAGGACTAAACACTACTGGATAGCTTAAGCTATAATTATTGAAAACAGAAGTGCTACATCACTGTCCTTTGCCCTGCCTTTCCAAATGAACACTATTAAAGACACACCAAAAAGTTGATAACAGAGCTAGCAGGGACAATCATTATATCTTCAGAATGTTTAATACCTTCAAAAAGTTTGGCTCATATTGAAGAAACTCTATTCTTAAGAATCATACACATAATCACAGGAACAAATCTAGACTGGGAAACTAGAAATCTAATCTGATCCTGCCAATGATCTTATAAATTAGAATTATTAGCTACTTGTAGCATACATAAGTAACTTACCCAAGGTCACATATGTGGTAAGTGGAAAAGATAGGATTTCAATACACGGAGAATGAATTCATACTTTCTACCTCTTAACAAACTGCACTGTAGCCTAAGATGAGGTAAATAATGCCTAGAGGATGAAAAAGACTTACCCAAGATCATAGCTCTTTGGTGTCAGAGATAGGATTAGAACCCAAATCTCCCAGTAATCTACCAAACATTGCCCTTATTTCATGTTAAATTAGTAACTCATATTCATGCAGAATGAAAAAAAATGAAATTAATTTTTATGATTATATTTATTTGTTGGAAAAATCAAACATACATATAAATTGAACTAATGGACAGAATAGGAAATGTACATGCTGTGCAGTAATGTGCTTTATTTGTTTTGGTATTGGAGATTTAACCCAGGGGGGCTTACCCACTGAGAAACATCTCTAGCCTGTTTTTAATTTTTTTTTTTTTTTTGAGACAGGGTCTTTTTAAGTTGCTTAGGGCCTTGTTAAATTGCTGAGGCTGGCTTTGAATTTGCTATCCTCCTGCCTCAGCCTCCAAAGCCACTGGGAATTCAGGCCTCCCTAGTAAATTTTTAAAGAGGATAGATATAGCTGTTTAAAGTAACAGCTTACTGAGTTGGACAAATATCAATGTTGTCCATAGTACAATTTTGACAGCAATGTAGAAGTGCATGGGCAATTCATGTTAAAGATCTGCCAATCAATTCAGGTATTACAAAGCTCTGGTAGAAACATAAGTTTGTACTAATTCTCTACTCACAGATTCTAGTAAATGTAGTAAACTGCAAAGCAGAAAGCCATCCTAAGGGAAATGTCTTTTGAAACTCATTTGAATGAAATCAAGAAACTATCAGACTACTTCAGATCACCTGGTGTATAGATTGACAATGTACAATATCCAATCTGTCCTGTTTTAAAGGTCTAAGGCAAGGTATTTCCAGATATTGATAAATAGTCAACAGTGTACTATGAATATTGATTCATTTGAATGTATCAAGGATTGTTAAAAGGATACTCCATAAACATTTTTAAAGCATCCTTTACCAGACATGTAAGACCATGTGTTTTACAAAACCACAACATGAAATAAAAAGTTGGCATTCCTAGCACTTTGGGTAGTAAATTACAATGTACTAATATATGCATCTTTCTCAGAGATACATCCATTTCTTGATATAAGGGCAAGAAGGCAGGATATAAAAGCATTTTGGGAAAAAAAAAGTAATTCAGACAAACCAGGAATTAGAATTTAAAGTATCTGTAATTTTAGGACAAGCTGTTTAAAGGAAAGAGTTGTTAACAAATTCTCCAGGTTATGTTACAGGAAGATAAAAGCCCATGAAGGAAAGTTGGTGTAATTATCCCCCAAAATTTAGGAATGTATTTTTCTCATTTTGGAGGGATAGGAAAAGGATGAGATGAAAAGAATTTGAATAGATAATAAATTGAGGGAACCGTATATGCACTGTCCTACCACAGTGGACTAAACCCTAGCAGGTACTGAAAGACAAAACAAAAACTTGGCTAGGTACAGTAGCACATGCCTGTAATCCCAGTGTGCCTTGGGAGGCTGAGGCAGGAGGGTTGTAAGTTTGAGGCCAGCTCCAGCAATTTAGTGAGACTCTGTCTTAAAATAAAAAGTAAAAAGGATTGGTGATGTAGTTCAGTGTTAAAGAGCACCTGAGTTTTATCCTCCGTATCACCAAAACAAAACAAAAAAACAACCAGTGCAGCCAATCAGATTAATTTTTCATGCTCTTGATGGGAAGGATGTCCTTATGGACACACTATTGAAATGTGGATGCAGATGCTCAAGTGATGTTCATTACTGTCAAGGGGTGTGTCAAATAAGCATCTTCAGTTTTGCAACTCTGTTGCCTCCAGAAGATATTGTTTCTTTTGCTGATGGCATCTTTCAATACTAGCCCAATTATACACTACTTAGCAGAGAATTGATTGTCAAAAGATTTCAAGATGTCCTTTATCACTTCATCATTTTAGGTAGTGGAAGGAACAAAGAGAAATGTGGCAGCAGCACTTAGGATCTTTCTTTCCTACATAAAGTTCTTGGAGAAATTCATGTCACCTTCTACAAGATGCTTAAAGCCTGACACCCATCTACCCAATAAGATCAGGTCTCTCCAAGCTTCTATACCATTTTCTCTTAGAATGCTGGTAGCTTTTTGCTTCTTGTTATGTGCCATTCTTTTAACAGATGCGCATGTGAATAGTGTCTCTTATAGCTGACAGCTCTTAATTTACTGAGTCACCAGGTGTGCGATGTTCAATTCCATTTGGTCAGGCTTATGCCTAGCAACTCAATAGTAAATATGGAAAAGTTAAAGCCAATATTGATGTCCTGCTTTGTCTACCACTACAGATTCCAGATTATGTTGTGCCACTAGTCTTAAAAAACAGCAGATGGACAAGGATAAAGTCTTGGGAAACTCCACATGTAAAGAGCAAGTCAAGCTAGAAAGGGAAGCTGAGAAGAAATGTTCAGAGATAAGAGGAGGACCAACTGAGTACAGTAAAAATAGAAGTCAACATGAATGTCCTGTCTGATATACGAATGCTAACACAAAATAAGAAAGGGAAAGGAAAGAATAGAAGTTCATTGGATTACACAAAGGGGAATGAAGGGAATAGAGGGGGGATGGGAATAGGAAAGACAGTAGAATGGATTGGACATAACTTTCCTATGTTCATACATGAATACACAACCAATGAAACTCCACGTCATGTAATGTACAACCACGAGAATAGGATCCTCATTAGAATAAGTTATACTCTGTGTATGTGTGATATGTCAAAATACACTCTACTGTCATGTATATCTAAAAAGAACAAATAAAAATGGAACTTGATAGAAAAAGAGAGTCAACACAATACCATTAATAAGCATGATGTAGAACAGATATCTAGTTATGACAATTTTTTGAAGTCTCCAGTATATTATGTAGTATATATTGTATGTTTTGTGTTATATTGCATAATTAATCCATTTTGATATAAAACATAGTTTTTGAACCTGTGCAAAATTGGTGAATATGGAAGGATATATCATGCTTATCCAGGTTTTTACAAATCCTCTGACATACCAGCAGTATGAGAACAGGATGGAAAAGTCCATTAAACTTGGCAGTTTTTAATAAAATCACTTGAAGAGTGGGGGATATAGCTCAGTTAGTAGAGTGCTTACCTCGCATGTACAAGGCCTGGGGTTCAATTACCAGCACCACAAAAAAAATAATAATAAATAAAATAAAATCACTTGACTTTTTTTTTTTTCCTTTTCATTACTGAGATTGAATCCAGAGCCATAAGCATGCTTTACTAGATGATTTTTTTAAGACAATGATGTTAGGAATATGGAGGGACAAACCTAGAATGTAAGGACAGAGAAAAGAAAATGGAAGAATCCAGAACAGGCCGGTTGTTTAAAGAAGCCTATTGGTAAACTGAAGAAGAAAGAGAGAGCAGTATTTTGAGCAAAAATCAAAGTAAGTTATCCCTAGGACAGACATTTAATCAGGAGGCCCTAATCAAGAAGCAATAGTCATTCTAAAATTTCTTGTTTATAAAACACTGCTCAGCATGTTTCAAATTATTTATTTGCTGTATCACAAAATCTTGAGGAAGTAATGAAAACTCTTCATTAGTTATTTTCAATATAAAAACTCTTCACAATCATTTTTAATGATGTCCTTACACTTTCCTTAAATGAATTTAAAATTTTTGAAAGTCAGAACCTTATCTGAGTTCATGGTCCTCAAAAGTAAATGACATTTTTGTCTCTGCTTTCTGACCACCATGTGAGCTGCTGCCCTTTGCCACACTCTTCCACCATGATGTTCTGCCTCAACTTGAGCCCTGAGGAATAGAGCTGGCTGGCCATGGCTGAGACCTCTGAAACCATAAGCCTCCAAGTAAACTTTTCCACCCCTTCAATTGTTCTAGTTGGGTCCTTAAGTCATAGCAGCAAAAAAACTGACTAAAACAGAAATTGGCACAGAGAAGTTGGGTCCTTGCTGTGAGTAACCTGACCATGTGGTTAATAAGCATTTGGAGCTTTTTGGAATTGGTGGGAGGAATTTTGAGATCTATAGCAGTGCCAGCTGGAAATGCTTTGGGATTTTTTTTTAAGTGGAGCTTAATGGTGATTCTGGTGGGAGCTCAGAAGACCAGAATGGCAATAGGACTGTGGTCAGTGAAGACAGACCTCAAGAGGATTCAGAAAAGGAGGACTCTATTGGAATTTGGAGTATAAGCCATTCCTGTTATGTTCTGGCTGAGAAGTTGTCTGCATTATGCCCATGTCCTGAGACTTTCTGTGAGGCTGATTTAAAAAGTAATGGACTTCTTTTTTTAATATTTATTTTTTAGTTGTAGATGGAGACAATACCTTTATTTTATTTATTTTTATGTTGTGCTGAGGATCAAAATCAGGGCCTTGCACATGCTAGGTGAGCACTCTACCACTGAGCCAAAACCCCAGCCCAGAAATGGTCTTCTTAATCTGGCGGAAGAATTGTCTAGGTGCCGCATCCAGCTAACGGAGCCGAGTCCGGCGAGGGACGGCGGGGTTAAAAATACACAGGACACCAAGGTTCTTCATCCAGGAGGGAGCGTGTGCGCCCTTTATTGCCAAATTTGTTCCCCTTATATATCTTTTTAACAGCTGTGGGAAATTACTCAAAAGTGAGGAGGGGAGAGTAATAACTGCGTCCTTGGGTTACCGTCACGTCACCGTCCCCTATCAGGAGGCTCGAACAGGTCAAGATGTTCCCGAGAGACACATATGTGCGAGGCAGATAAACAGGGAACCGCAAGCCCGCGTCACGACCTTGTGAGCTGGCCACATTGACATGCATAACAAAGAACTGGGGGTTGAGTCCCCAGGGGCCAGGGCGGGCCTGCTA
>NW_026000261.1:1722334-1764544 GCF_001458135.2 Marmota marmota marmota | reverse complement strand
GGGGCTGGGACTGGGGCTCAGTGGTAGTGCACTTGCCAGGCATGTGTGAGGCACTGTGTTCGATTCTCAGCACCACATATAAATACATAAATAAAATAAAGGTCTATCAACAACTAAAAAATATTTTTTAAAAAGGAAAAAGCTGACTAAAACACCTGTCTCAAAATAAAAAATAAAAAGGCCCCCCCAAATTGACATTTTGGCAGGGGGATGAGTGGTGCTGAAGATCTTACCAGGGGCACATTACCACTAAGTTACATCCTCAGCCCTTTTAATTTATTTATTTTGAGATATAGTCTTACTAAGTTGCTGAGGGCTGGCCTTGAACTTCTGATCCCCCTGCCTTAGCCTCTCAAGTCCCTGGGATTACAGATATGGGCAGACTAAATGACATTTTTGAACCAAAGACCGACCCATGCCAGGTATTTAACATATGCTATTGGATTAAATATTCAAAATTAACCTATAGCATAGATATTCTCTACTTATTTTATACATGAGAAAAAATGCATGCTTACAGAAAGGAGTCAGTGGTGCCTAACACATCCTGACACTGGATAAGTGGAAAATGTGACATTTGATATCAGTACCATTTGACTCCCAAACCGATTTTTTTTCCCCAAGACACCAAGAAAGGGTGGAAAAGATTGCTTAAGATTTCTCTAGAGCCTTTTGTGGGAATTGGGTGAATGGTTCTTAGCATGTCACTCTGTTTAGTAGTAGGAATCAGTCTCATTGAATAAGCTATAACTAATAAATACTAATTATTATAGCATTCTGCTTAATTCCACTAACATGTTCAAATGATGTAAAGCAACCCTCAAGAAAGGATCTAATATGCTCTGAGAAGGTACAATTGTATGAGCAACCCCAGAAAAATACATTTACATCATTCCTCCCAAATTTACTCCTTCTCAACTTACTTATTTGGACAGTGGTACCACTATTCTCCATGGTCTTCCCTTACTAAATATTTTAGAAATATCAATGATTCCCTTTCCTTCTTTGTTTCCCATATTAAAAATAATTAGAACTGTTGTTCCTTTCTAGGCAATACCATCTATATTTTCCTTGTCCCTTGTTCAGACTCAACATAATACCTGAATTATTTCAATAACTTCTTAAAAATTGTTCTCCTAGAATTTTTGTAAAATCTTCTGATGTAGTCCTTATTGTAATTCAAAGTATTTTTATATACTTTTCTACTAGTCTGTGAATAACAAAGAACAGTAATCATATATTATTCATTTTTATATTCCCTATAGCACTTAATACATTACCTGCCAGCTGGTAAGCAGTCAATAAATACTGCATGAATGTACATACATAAATTAGCAACACGATGACACTTTAGGTAGTTATCTAATAGAATTTCTCTAAAGTTACTGCTTTTCTTCTAAGTTATCATCAGATTCCCTTTTGAAAATTTAATTTGAAATTTAATTCTAGTAATGATATTTCTTGAAATGATTGAAACTCAATTTTATTTGATCATCAATTGACACAGAAGTGTATAAAAGTTGCATTGATATTACTCTAGTATAACCTGAATTAGCATAACTTTTCCATTTCCAGTGAATGCTGTTTTTATGTCTCTGAGTCCTGTGGGTAATTTTCTGCTCACAAGTCAGCCTTTGCTATGACACTAAGATTGTGAAATATCTCTGAGGTGTTACATATAAGGAAAACATGAAACCATGCACTGCTGGATCCGTACTAATGGTCTGAAAATTATAATAATTTCATATTAGTAAAACAGTGATTACAGACTATGAAGGAAAATAGTAGGACTGAGAAACGTGGGGCCCTTGCATGATTGAGAGATAGGGGAGTCTCTAGAGCTGGGCAACGTGGCACATGCCTGTAATCCTAGAGACTCCACAGGCTAAGGCAGGAGAATTGCAAGTTCAAAGCCATCCTCAGCAAAAGTGAGGTGCTAACAACTCAGTGAGATCCTGTCCCTAAATAAAATACAAAATAGCGTTGGCGATGAGTCTCAGTGGAGGTACCTGAGTTCAATACCAGGTACCTCCACAAAATTAAATAAATAAAGACTTTCTAGAGAAAATAATATTTAAGTTAGATCTGAAGAATAGAACATAAAAATCAGAAGGATAGGCAGAGAGATGAGGTCTATGTTTTAAACAGATTAAGTAGTTTAATTATGATCCTAGAGAGTAAATTTTATCATATGAACATATCACCTGGTTGCATCAAGTTATTATTAAGAATGTTACATGGAACAGAACAAGATAAGACCATGTCATTATCTTCCTGAGAGACCTCTCTTGGGCTAGCACCTGGTCATGAATCCCTACCCATCTCAGTTTGTCCAGGTCACTTCCCACATCACACTCTTATGTTTTTTTCTTATCTCTCCAGGTAGTGCAACTCCAGTTGGCAAAAGTGTCATATTATGTACATTTTGAAAATCCATAGAGTCTAGTCTGTACTATCTGTTGAACTGTAAATTTAGCATTATGAAAAAAGTAATCGGTGACTTTAGCACTATGTCTGACCTAGAACCTTAATTGTCTATTAATGGCAGTATCCCTGTGTCAGATATTTCACATTACTTCTGTTTTCTCATGTTTAAAAGATATGAACCATAATACTTACCTAAAGAGATTGTGATGGGATTAAAGGAGATATATTTTATTTTGGAGGGAGAAACAATGCAGATTCTCCTCTACTTAAAATTTAGTTAAGTCTAATACACCCATTAGAAGTAGAAAATATCATACATTGAAAGAATATTTAATACACATAGCCCACCAAGCATCATTGCTTAGCCTAGTCTACCTCAAACATGCTCAGAACACTTACATTAACCAACTATTAGACAAAATCATCTAATGCAAAGCCTATTTTGTAATATGTATTAAATATCTCATGAAATTCATTGAATACTTATTTTTAAAAACCCTTGTGACACAGTGCATGATAATATACTCTCATAATCTTCTGACAGCTGCCACACAGCATAGTAGGGGCATATTATACTGCATATCACCAGCCCAGAAAAAGATCAAAAAAAAAAAAAGAAGTATAGATTCTAATCAAAGCACATTACTCTTGCTGTCATAAAGTGAAAAACATTGTATGTGGAACCACTGTAAGTTGGGGACCATCTACATTAATAGTAGGACAACCCTCTAAGCCTGTCATAAGGTTTTATGAGTAAACCAGCTTGATTACTAACATTCTGTTATCCAAAAGAGCTGCTAACCTTCCCTAATGATCCCAAATTTGGTGGCCATTACTTTTATCAATGTGAGTCTCAAGTTTAGTTTCTGTAGAAATCCTGAGGTGATTCATTATAAGAAATAGAAAACAGGAACTGTATTCAAGAACAGAAAGTTCTGTCTGAATTATTTTAAGTAATGTATCATTGAAAGACAGAATAATATATCAGTAGATGTAAGTTGGAAAACATTTCACTTCAAAGTCTTAATATGGAACTTTTTCATTTTTTCTCTTTTTTCTTTTGTCTTTACTCTAGTTTGTAGTCCTTATTGAGATTTTCCAGTTTATATAAGCCAAAACCAACTTTTCTAATCTCATTAAGGAAGAATAATGAATCAAACTTGAACTATAAGCTAATTCATATAGAAGAGATATGACCAGGTCATTTGCAAATGGGTAAAGGCTAAGTATGTTCTGGGTCATTGAGATTTTTTAAAAATCCATTAAGAAATATTGAAAATGTTCTTTTCAGCGACAGTTTCATGAGATTTTAAATTACTATATGTATCATTGCAGATCTTTTATTTAAATTGGAAACAATATGAATTGTAGAGCATTAATAGTCAGCAGAAGCAAATCTTAGAGTAAAAGCCTGGCTTTTCTTGCACAAAATATTCTAGATGAGTGATTCCACAGGGGTTTGGACAGCTAATAACTTTATCAAATCTCAGAAACATTATATCACATTTCTGTTATTTAGGCAGACACTATTTTATTTGATATGACTTATTTCTAACATTCTGAAGTAAAGTGGGAGGAAAGGGATTATGTTCTAGATGGCTATATGGAATAAGGCGATTTCTTTTTCTTCAAGTCTGGAAATTGTTTACTACAAAAACAAAGGAATAGATTGGGAGTAAGCAGACCTAGTGGCCACTGATGAGATCAATATTTTCTTGCATTTTATATATCCATGGTCAATTCATTAATTGAAGCTAAAAATTAGTAATCCACGGGCAAAACAATATCATTTTTTGGCTTCCTCCAAGCCCCAAAAGGAAATCAAAAATGTCATAGAGCGAGGCAAGGTAGCCTACTCCTGTAATCCCAGGGACTCTGGGGCTGAGGCAGGAGGATCACAAGTTCAAGCCCACCCTCAGCAACTTGGCTATGCACTAAGCAACTCAGTGAGACTCTGTCTCTAAATAAAATACAAAAAAGGGCTGGGGATGTAGCTCAGTGGTTAAGCACCCCTGGGTTCAATCCTCAGCACCACATAAAAATAAAAACCTATGTGCTAGGGATGTAGCTCAGTGGTAGAGAGCTTGCCTAATGTTTGTGAGGCCCTGGGTTCCATCCCCAGTACTGTAAATACAATGTATGTACATTACATATATTCATACATAAATACATAGAATAGTTTATGCAACAAAAGACAGTCTTAAGATTTGTTTCTGGGGGATATTAGTGCCCTACAATTCATTTTGTCCCCAATTTAAATCAAAGACTAGCAATGATACATATGGTAATTTTAAAATCCCTTACATACATACATAAAAAGAACTTATAAAACAATCTAAGTAAAGTCTTTCCAGAGTCTGAATTTATCATTGATAGATATTCCCGAGTAGCAATGATCAAGGAATTTTTAAAAAGATAATGAAAGTATATTTATAGCAATATATTGGTGACAAAGAATCTTATATTCAACTGCCAATCTGTGTTAACATAAATTGAGAAAGGCACCATTTTCCTTTTATTGACTACCAGTAAGCCTTTCTATATGTGTATAATTGGAATTTTAAATTTCTATTTTTTAAAATTGAAAACTAATAGTTACCACATAACATCATCATAAATTATAATTAACTGGCTAGAAGGACTTTGGTTTCATAGTTTTCAATGAANAAAAAAAAAAAAAAAAAAAAAAAAAAAAAGAAAGAAAGAAAGAAAAAGTCATGGAAAACATGCCTATAAATATTTGGAACAGAATGCTCACTAACATCAAATGTAATGAGCATTAGCTAGATATTTCTCTTGTCCTACAAAATTTATGAACATTACAAGGATTAAAAAAAAAACTCCCAGCATTTCTAATTTTAGATCATGAGCATATTAAACACCTATTTATCATGATGCTGATGGTCTTAGGTATATTAATAACAGAAAAGCATTTTATATCAAAACTTCTAGATGAAATTTCTTACCCACTCAGACCCCTTTTAAATTCATTTTCCAAAATGTATAATAAAAATAAAAACCTATGTGCTAGGGATGTAGCTCAGTGGTAGAGAGCTTGCCTAATGTTTGTGAGGCCCTGGGTTCCATCCCCAGTACTGTAAATACAATGTATGTACATTACATATATTCATACATAAATACATAGAATAGTTTATGCAACAAAAGACAGTCTTAAGATTTGTTTCTGGGGGATATTAGTGCCCTACAATTCATTTTGTCCCCAATTTAAATCAAAGACTAGCAATGATACATATGGTAATTTTAAAATCCCTTACATACATACATAAAAAGAACTTATAAAACAATCTAAGTAAAGTCTTTCCAGAGTCTGAATTTATCATTGATAGATATTCCCGAGTAGCAATGATCAAGGAATTTTTAAA
Organism: Marmota marmota marmota; assembly: GCF_001458135.2. Classification (NCBI taxonomy): domain Eukaryota; kingdom Metazoa; phylum Chordata; class Mammalia; order Rodentia; family Sciuridae; genus Marmota; species Marmota marmota. The sequence continues at coordinate 1,758,734 of NW_026000261.1, read as the reverse complement.
AAGATAATGAAAGTATATTTATAGCAATATATTGGTGACAAAGAATCTTATATTCAACTGCCAATCTGTGTTAACATAAATTGAGAAAGGCACCATTTTCCTTTTATTGACTACCAGTAAGCCTTTCTATATGTGTATAATTGGAATTTTAAATTTCTATTTTTTAAAATTGAAAACTAATAGTTACCACATAACATCATCATAAATTATAATTAACTGGCTAGAAGGACTTTGGTTTCATAGTTTTCAATGAAAGAAGTATAATCAGACTGGGCACCGTGGTGCATGCCTGTAAGCCCAGCGTTTCTGGAGGCTGAGACAGGAGGATGTGAGTTCAAAGCCAGCCTCAGCAATGGTGAGGCCCTAAGCAACTCAGTGAGACCCTGTCTCTAAATAAAATACAAAATAGGGCTGGAGATGTGGCTCAGTGGTCGAGTGTACTGTTTTCAATTCCTGGTACCAAAAAAAGAAAGTAGCATAATCATGGATGTATTATAAACTGTATTATCTTTCATTAATTAATAAATATTTTGCCCCTTCCAGACATAAACTCTCCCAGCCTCAGGATAGCATTCTTAAATGAAGGCAAAAACATTCCCAACCACAGGAAAGAAGAATTGAAAATGATTTTCACTGATTAACATATCTTTTTACTAAAACTTTCTTCTTCTATTTTTGTTTTTGTTCCTGTTTTCATTTTCTGTCAATATAGACTTGAAAGCTAAATACCCAAAGATAAAAATGAAAAGAATTTACCTTATAAATATGGTCAATATAAGTGATAATGATAAAAAATGAAATATATATATATTTCTTTGATTTTATGCTTTATGTAGAGTTGCCTCAAATAGTTATTTCCTTTGCTGCTGTAGATACGTCTTCCTATGATTTTTGATATAAGTGGAATCACTTAGTACAAGATTACTTAAAGTAACTCATCATAGGCACATTATTTTAAAAGCACTAGTGAGTATGGCTAAATTAATTTAATTATCCCTGAGGTGTTGTCATAAATGTTCTACATGGATCATTTTATTAATACAATATTTATGTGCTTTAAAAAAATCACTCCTTATAGTGATTACTAGGGCATGAAAAGGGTATGGGGTGGGAAGGAAAGGGTGGAAGAAGGGTGGATAGATATGGTTAATGTATGCTGTATGGATGTCTGGAAACATCACAGTGAATCCCATTAATATGTATAATCAATATTAGTTAATAAAAATGGATATAAAACCATTTCATTGGCGTTATTAACTCTATCAGAATTTTCACTTTCTAGTAGCATGAATCAAATAAATCAGCTTGCTAAAGAGCTTAGGTGCAGGGGACATAGTATTTTTTAGGCCTCACTCCTTCCTGATATACAAGCTTTTAGTCTAGCATTCTCTGTTTAACCACTTTGACAGTTTTGTGGTGCATTGACCAAGATTTATTAATACGGTCTTGCATCAATGCTCTTGAAAATAATAATCATTGGGAACCAATTAACTTTTGTTTGCTTGAAAACTTGTTCCTATAGGAAAACAGCTACTTTTTATTTTTAGCATTCAAATCAGGTATTATCTTTCAAAGATTTATTTTAGCTATTAAGAAATAAATTATTTTTTTCACTAACACTGAAACTCTCCCTCTGATAGATACTTTTATGGTTAGGAAACACATGTCAACTTGGCTACACTAATCTAGGTTTTGCTGGAAAGGTATTTTATAGATGCACATACCCTTTGCAATAGATTGATTACAACTGAGGAAGATGATCCTCAATATGTGATTGGGCCTCATACAGTCCATTGAAAATCCTAAAGAGAAAAACTGAGGTTCCTTGAAGAAGTTCTTCTATAGGATTGTGATATTAGCTCATATCTGAGGGCTTCTGGCCTGCCAGTGTTTCACTCTGCCAGCCTGTTCTACAGTTTCCTGACTTTCTGGACTCCATTACTTTGTAAGCCATTGCCTTGATATTTGTAAATAATCTATGGGTTCTGTTTCTCTGGTGAGTCCTCACTGATACAGATTTGGTATGGTGAAACCTTGTAGTATGCATCAAACCAGCCAAAGTTTGGGAAATATTAAAATAGAGATAATATGACTGCTTATATGCAAATAAATTCCTTGAATGCTGCAAATTATGATGAAAATACATGTGAACCTACCAGGATTATTTCCTATGCATACTCCAAGGGCATCAAGTTTCAAATTCCAAAAGAAGAGGATTAAAGCTGCAATGAGATACCACCTACAGAGTTGGTATAATAAAAAAGAAAACACCAAGTAAGGGCAAAAATGTGGAGGAATACATTCCTGGTTAGAAAAGTAAGATGGAATGCCATTTTGGAAATAGTATCATAGGTTCTCAAAATATTAAACATCAGGTTACCATTTGAGCTGGCAATTCCATTCCTAGATCTCTACCTATATTTTTTTTAATGAAAATATTTATGTACACATGCACACAAAGACTTGTATAAAAATATCCATCACGGTTTCATTGGTAATAACACCAAATTGGAACCAACCGAAGTGTCCATCAACTAGTGAGTGGGTGAACAAACTGATACACCCATGCAAACAGTAAAAAGGAATGAATTGGGGGTTGGAGTTGTGGCTCGGGGTAGAGCACTTGCCAAGCAGGTGCGAGGCCCTGGGTTCAGTTCAATCCTCAGCAACACATAAAAATAAATAAATAAATGAAATAAGGATATTGTGTCCAACTGCAACTAAAAAATTTTAAAAATAAAGGAATGAATTGCTGAAATACAAAACGAAATGTGCTGGGAGCCATTAGCGAAGTAGGTATGACAATTTCCTTGCCAGCGTACCCCATGTTGCTGACATTTGCAGTGACATTGAATGTAGGTGACCTTGCTCAAGGACCAAGGCGGATTAGGGTGTTCCCGGTTTAAGATAATCCTGTTTAGGGCGTTCCCAGTTTAGGTTCCAGGTTTAAGGTTTAAGATTATTCCTGCTGGGAATAGGGCGTATCCTGCTGCCTGAGTTCCCCTTGAGTTCTCACGGGATTCAGACAGTATATTTGGGAGATAGAAGCCCAGTGGAGGTGGATTTGGGCAGAGAACGTGGATTTCCCCAGAACGTGATTGTAGACGGCTGGTGTGAGTTCGGGAATAAAGAGTTGCTGTTTGAATCTACAAGCTGTGTGGTGGCTCGTGATTGTGTGCCCAGCCAGACTGCGGCATTTGTGTCCAGCCAGACTGCGGCAGAAATGGATTAACTTCCAAAATACCAAGTGGAAAAAAGGCAGATGTAAAGACCACATATTATATGATTTCATTTATAGTGAATTTCTAGAATAGGAAAAATGAAAGAGACAGAAAGCATCAGTGGTTGCTATAGGATGGGAGTGGGAATTGAGTGCACACAGAGTACAAATGAACTTTTTGTTATGATACAAAGATTTTTAAAGTGAATTGTGGTGATTATAGCACAATTGTATAAATTTCCTAAAAATTACTGAGTTGTGCAGTTATGAGTGAATTTTATGCTATGAAAATTATACCTCAATATAGCTATGAAAAAAGTAAGTTTCTATCATTTAAAAATGAGAATGGAGGGGTTGGGGCTGGGGCTCAGTGGTAGAGTGCTCGCCTTGTAAGTGTGAGGCACTGAGTTCGATCCTCAGCACCACATAAAAATAAATAAATAAAATAAAGGTATACAAAATCATAACAATCTTTTAAAAAATGAGAATAGATTATTATAGAGATGCCTAATTTACTACAAAAATAAGGTCTCTAAATTTGAGCATTTGCAAACTTGTCATTTTTCACTGTATGAGAAAGATCCCTAGCTCATCATCAGACACATTTGTTCCTTTTCCTGGGCACATGACTAGACTGGTTTTCCCAGACTCATTTACAGTTAGGTGCGGCCATATGGATGACTTATAGTCAGAGGTATGTAATGGGAAATAATATATGCTCTTTTAAACTTGACCTATTAAAATATTCTATTTGTGAACCTTCCTGCTCTTCATGAAGACTTATAGGATGACCTTGGAAATCATCTATTGAAGACTGTGGAGCTGTTAGCAGCCTGTGCACCTGAATAATTGTGTGGAGCTGAAATCCTCCCACCAGGTCAATATGGCAACCCTAGCAACAGGAACTGAGTGAAGCAATACACTTCTGTGTTAAGCCACTGAAATTTTAGCATGGGCTTGTTACAGAAATTGACTTATCTCAGCAAAAAATGATTACATTGTTGTATTTTCTACAGAGCCTCCTGTTCTGTCTTTCCATTACAAATTTTATGTATGTTCCAGTGCCACTTTAAAATGATACAGGAGGCTCTGTGAGTGGGTTTTTCAGACTATGTATCTTTACCTCCATTTTCCAGAATACATAAAATAATGTTATTGTAAGATTTATTAAGTTGCTTTCAGAGGCAGTTTGTTCACTGAATATTCTCTGGTCTGAGAGTTAATGTTTCAATTATAGGACTTGGAATGAAGTTCAGTGGTAGAGGGCTTGCCTTGCAAGTGTGAGATCCTGAGTTTGATCCCTAGCATTGCAAAGAAAGAAAGAAAAGAAAAGAAAGAGTAAGCATAGACCTCACCGTTCAAAAGCACTCTTGAAAATACAACAATAAGACCAAGGGCAATGATTTAGCTATATAGAAAAACTAATACAATTTTAAATTTCAAATATTCAAAATTTGGCATGTAAGATTTCTCATTTGAAATACCAATAGATGTTCAGAGAATCTCCTAGCAAAACAGCACTTAAAAATGAGTAAGTATACCCAAAACTTTAATTTGAATATTTGGATGATGGAATCATAGACAATTACAGCTACAGTGAACACTGAAGATCATCTAGATCATGCTTTTTAGCTTAGATATAGGGAAACTGAGGCCCAGTGGACTGAAGTGATTCCATTGAAGTCATATGGATGAAGGCATAGCTAAGACTAGAACTCAATTCTCTTGATTCTCGGTACTAGGCTTAAAATGAGAGGCTAATTTGACTGTGTGTGTGTGTGTGTGTGTGTTTATGTGCATAGTCTCCAAGTGGAATTTAAATCAGAAAGAAAGTTATGGGTTTTCAATGGATTCCTACACTAAGTAAGGCCATTAAAATGAACTCCTTAAAATACCTTATTGGATAGAAAAGTATTTATTTTGCCCTACCTGATAATGATATTTTTCTTAATCAATAATTCTTAATCAATATAAGATGTCCTGAAAATATGACATCTTATAAGGAAATGAAATTCCCTTTACCTACTAGCTTTATGTAATTAAAATAGTCAAATTTTGACTGAGAAAAGGCATATTTCTTTGCCTAGATCAATGTATTACTTTGGAGCTCTGACTTCTTGGAATTCTCAGTGAAAATTCCTAAATTTTTCATTTTACATTGCTTATTCTCAAGATATAATATTTACTGACCAATGGGCTAGGAATATGGTTCAGTGGTAAAGCATTTTCCTGGTGCTCATGGGGCTCTGGGTTCAATCTCCAGAACTGAAAAAAGAAAAGAAAAGAAAAGAAAACATTCAATGTCCAATATGGTAGTGGTGTTTAGTGGTTGTATCAATCAGCTTCTATCACTATATCAAAATATATGATATGATTAATTTACAAAGAGAAAGAATTTATTTTGTCTCATGACTTTGGAGGTTCAAATTAGTGATTGCTTGGCCTTGTTGTTCTGGGCCTATAGCATGGCAACATATTATAGCAGAAAGCTCAGGACACAGTAAAATCACTTACATCATGAGCCAGAATGCAAAGGAATAGATAGAAGAAGAGGCTAGGGTTCCATAGCCCACTTCAGCAGTACTCCCCCACTGACCCAAAGATCTCCCACTAGGCTCTGCCTTCTACAGGTTCTTCTGTTTCCTATAGCACCATCCTGGGACCAAACCTGTAACACATGGGCCTTTAAGAAACACTCAAGATCCAAACAACAGTAGTTGACTTTTGTTAACTAACCTAGAAAGAAAATGAATGACAGAATCACAAAGTATCGTCAAAAGAGCCCTAGATTTTTACAAACCACTACATCAGTTACTAGCTATTGGGTTTAAGTAGGTTACTATGATAGACCAAATACTGCTCTCCACAAGATACCTATGACCTCATGCCAGAATTTATGAATATGTTACTTTACATGTCAAAAGAAATTTACATATGTAATTAAGAGCAGAGACCTTAAAATATGGAGAATTATCCTGTTTTATTTGTGTAGTATAATCACATCAGCCCTTAAAAGCAGAGAACTTTCTCAAGCTGAAGACAGAGAAAATAATACAGAAAGAACAATTGGAGATATTTGAAGCTTCGGAAGGATTCAGCCTACCACTGCTGATGATGAAGAAAAGAGTCATAGGTTCAAAAATGTGGAAAGTCTCTAGAAGGTAAAAGCAACCTTTGACCATCAGCCAGCCAGGAAATGGTGACCTTAAGCCTATAGTTGCATGGTACTAAAACCCACTGACAGTTGAAATGAGCCTGGAAGAGTATTTTCCCCTAGAGCCTTCAGATAAGAACACAGACCAGTTTACACCTTGATTTCAGCCTTGTGGAATCTAAAGCAGAGAGAAGCCCACTGGAATTTCTGACCTACAGAATTGGCAGGTCAAAAACTTCATGTTGGGGGCTGAGGATGTGAGGATGTGGCTCAGTGGCAGAGCGCTTGCCTGGCATGCGTGTGGCACTGGGTTCAATCCTCAGCACCACATAAAAATAAAATATAGGTATTATGTCTACCTCCAACTAAATATATACATATATATGTTGTTTAAGCCATATATATATATATCATGTTATTTAAGCCACTATGATTTAATCATTTGTCACCCATAAATAGAAAACTAATACCATTATTTAGTTTTTCTTCTTCAGTATCTCATTGGTGCAACGTGTTGCCTTCTTATTTAAGAGTTATGACAGGTGAAATTTTTCTTAAAACACAGTCCTGAGATATAATGGGAGAAAAAAAAGGTTCTAATCAGCATGTATTCTATTTAACGTGAAGATAAATACTTCAAATGTCTCTTTATGTCATCTTTTTCTTCTGTAACTCGCAATTTGGCGTTTTTTTCTTATCTAGACAGAAAAAAATGATGAGGGCTAATTTGTAACAAAGAGATTTTTCTACTGATGCCATAGAATTTGGAAAATAAACTATGTTATTTAGACTATTGTCCAATTATATCTAAGGCTGAATACTCATTGTTCTCATTAAATCAAGAAAAATTATATTTCCAAACCATGAGTAAGATATAATCCTTGTGTGGTGGCACACACCTATAATCCCAGTGGCTTGGGAGGCTGAAGAAGGAGGATCTCGGGTTCAAAGCCAGCCTCAGCAAGAGTAAGGCGCTAAGCAACTTAGTGAGACCCTGTCTCTAAATAAAATACAAAATAGGGCTGGGGATGTGGCTCAGTGGTTGAGTGCCCCTGAGTTCAATCCCCAATACCAAAAAAAAAAAAAAAAAANAAGGTACTAGGTTCCAATATTTGAATTTTGAGAGGACACTCACATTGAGACCATGGCAAACACTCTACCACTGAACTCCACTCAAGTCCAACAAGTAAGTTTTGATGGAGGCAGGTGGTAGGAAATGTCCATAAAGGAGGGTGTTGCACAATACATCAGGACTGAGTAGATATTCTGAGAGGTTGGGAAGTTGATCTAGGGAATTTAGATATCTTGTTTATCAAGGATGCTAAGGAGGAGATCGAGAAAAAGAATAGATATAGTCATGGAAAACTATCTGTGGATATCTAACAACTAATTAGCAACCATTAGGCTATCATTCCATTGTCAGGAGAGAGGAAAAGAGTAAATCTAGAATAAAGCAAAGAGAACTAGAATTTTGACTTGGGGTAGGTAGTCCTACCAAATAAGAATCAAAGAGAGAAAAGATGATAAGGTAATTGAATTAAATCAAGAGGAGCAGATAGGCACTTTATGATTCAAATTCAGATATCCACCAATGGTATATGAAGGAAATATAGGCAGAGAATTTCAGTAGCAAATGGTCCCAAACTTGGGTACCACAAAGGCACAATAGCAATGAAGAGTTTGCTTATGTCCAACAAGCCAATCTGAAAATGACTTTATACTGTGTGATTCCAACTATACGACATTTTGGAAAAGACAAAACTATAGAGACAGTAAAAAGGATCAGATCAATTCTTTCCAGAAGTGAGAACAAGGAAGGGGTGAATCAGCAGAACACAGAAGAATTTTAAAGCAGTGAAAATATGCTGTATCATACTGTAATTATGAATACATGTCATTATACATCAATCCAAACCCATAGAATAGACAACATCAAGAGTAATTCCTAATATATCCTATGGAACCAAGGTGACATTGATAGGATCAATGTAGGGTCATCAGTTTTTACAAATATACTACTCTGGTGGGGGATGCTGATAATGGGGGAAGTTATCTATGGTATGTGGGGGCTAGGGAGTTCCTGGAAAAATCTTTGTATTTGCTTCTCACTATTGCTGTGAACCTAAAACTGTTCTAAAAAACTAAGAGCGTTAAAAATTTATACAACTTTCAAAATCCTATAAATTCATCCTTTCTAATGACATTTGAAACAGAATTTTCTCTTTCTTGTTGTCATCTGGCTAATGTAAGAGACTATCTCATTTAAAATCTAATCAATTTTTGGAATTTACTTATTTACTTATCTTGAATCAGGAATGTGTGCCCAGAATACTACGATAATTTTTATACACAGAGTAAAAGAAAACAAAAGAGATTCTCGAAAGAATAATATTTATTTGGGAGTGGCAGAGTATTACAATGGGAATACACATGTCAGAGAAAACTATGGCAATATTCAAGGAGGTTGAGGCAAGGCGAAGGTTTTAAAGGCAAAAATAAGGAGTACTAAATTATATATTTGAAACAATAATCCTTGGGCATAATCATTAGTAACAAGAGTTCAATCTGTCCAAAGTTGAACAGACAGTAGCTGTTCACATTCTTGAAGGTGGTGGCATATACACAAACTTGTGGGTCTGGCAGACAGTCTTTTATGATAGTTCCTATCAGCCAATCAGGTATAAGAATCATTTTTTTAAAAAAAAATAATCTCCCATTGTAATTGATATTTTGTTGTCTTTGACTCAAGTAACTCCATTTTGATTTTGATGATTTTCACATTTCTTTAACACTTGCTAATTGGTCTCCCTGCCTCTAGACTCTTTCTCAGTGTTCTGGTTTACACTTGCAGGTTAATCTTCCTTAACTACCAATAATCCCAGTGGCTCAGGAGGCTGAGACAGGAGGATCGAAAGTTCAAAGTCAGTCTCAGCAAATTAGCAAGGCCCTAAACAACTTAGCAAGACCCTGTCTCTAAATAAAATATAAAAAGGTATGGGGATACAGCTTAGTGGTTTAGTGTCCCTGGGTTCAATCCCCAGTACAAAACAAACAAAAAAGAATGATAATTTCCCATTGCCCAAAGAATCAAATTAAAGCTATCTAGCTACATGTGCAAAGACTTTCACAATGTAGCACCAATCTATTTTACCAGCATAAACTTTGACCATGCCCTTAAAACAACCTACTACTCTAGTTAAATTTCTCAGTAGTGATTCCTAAGCACTTTTTTTGGAAGTGGGGATTGAACACTAGGGCTCTTTATCAGTGACCTACATCCCCAGTCCTCTTTTTTTCCAACTTTTTATTTTGAGACAGTGTCTCACTACATTACTGAGGGCCTTGCCAAGATGCTGAGTGTGACCTTTGCTCAGTCTCCCATGTCACTGTGAGTATAGGCATGATCTGCCATGCCCAGCCCTGAGCACCTCTTTAAAATTCATTATGCCCATGCATTTGTTCATTCTGTTTCTCCCATTTATCCCACCACTCTACCATGTCCCTTAGAACTCAGATCAAGTACTCCATATGAATCCATGCCTGACCACTCCATCCATAGTGGAATGCACTGAATGCATTTGTCCCTTGAAATATTACATGTAATACTTTTTCAAGTTGTTATAGTTTGGATATAGTTTTGAGTGTCCCCCAAGGTTTCATGCATTGAAATTTAATCCCCATTCTGAGGTATTAAGAGAGCATCCCTTAATCTGACTCTGGTGTTTAAAAGTGAGGCCTTTAGGAAATGGTTAGGATTAGATGATGTCATTAGGGTGAAGCTCCCATGATTGAATCCTGGTGACTTTATAAGAAAATGGCCAACAAGAAGGCCATCACCAGAAGAGGCCCTTCAACCTTGTACCTCTAGAACCATAAGCCAAAAAAAACCTTTTTTTTTTCCTTAAAAAGTAGTATACCTCAGATATTTTTCTATAATAACAAAAACAGACTAATACACAAGTCTTCATTAAAATAATTTTTTACATACAAACATAACCACTGTCTTCCATTGCCACAGCATTATCCAGATTATAATATCTCCTACCTAGATTAATGTAATAACCTCTTAAGGAAAACTTATTCTCTCTACATATATTTCTAACACCAAATCTGTGAATTTTCTATATCAACCAGTTCTTCTTTCTGGATATTTAGAAGTTAGCCTACAATCAAGTGTGACACTAACTACTCAGAGTTAATGCAAAACCACAGATAAAGGGTTCAGTCTCTATAAGACTGCCCTCTTGTTTCAGATGACAATAGCAAATAGTGGGTTCCCATACTTCATCCAACATGAATACAAATCAAGGGCTCCCCTGACTCCCTCTTCATGTTCAATAATTTGCTATAATGGGTCACAGAACTCATAAAAATATTTTACTTACTGTGACTAATTTATCTTAAATGATACAGCCAGGGAATATCCAAATGGAAAAATCCATAAGGTAAGATATGGGGGACAGACACAGAGTTCCCATTTTCTCTCTAGGAATGCCACTTTCCCCATGGCTCCATGTGTTCACCAACCTAGAAATTCTCTGAACTTCATAGTTTATGGTTTTTATGAAGGCTCCATTTTATAGATATAATTGATTGAATCATTGACTATTGGTGATTGACTCAATCTCCATCCCCTCTTTTCTCCCCAGAGGTTAGGAAGTCGGTCTAAAAGATCCTGCCCTCTAATCATGTGGTTGGTGCCTCTGGCAACCAGTCTTGATCCTCCAAGAGTCACCTTATTAGCATAAACTCAGACATAGATGAAAGGGGCTCATTATGAAAGCAAAGGACATTTCTGTCATTTAGAAAATTCCGAGGGTTTTAGGAGCTCCATGTCAAGAACAGAGATAAAGATCAAATATATATTTCTTATTATATCAAAATATCACGCCCTCTTAACTGATTTTGCTGCTTCAGTCTTTCGTGTTTCTATCCATAATGTACACAGGATTCCCCCCACCCCTCATCTTTTTTTCATAACTTGGATAATGGAACAGCCCTAAGTCCTTGAGCATTACTGGTCATATGATCAACACAGTAGAGTCCAGGATTTTCTTTGAACATTCATTTTCTAGAAATTAAGATGACTACATCTGTTGCAGTGGCTAGATTAGTAAAGTTAGACTGGTAGCTGAGTGCAGCCGTTCCAGAGTCTAGATGAGCTTCAGCTGCTACTTTGGCCCTGTGACCACATTTTTCTTCATGATACTCAGCTCACAGGCTATCATGAGTGGTATAATGGCTGAGCAGATGGACATACTGAGTTGCTTCATTTGCTTAGGCAATACCATCTGGGCTTGAGACTGGGCCCAGGGCTGATTCAGAAAATCCACAGGCTCCATGGCTTCATAAATTGGACCTGAAAAGAGTGGTAGTTTCTACCACCTATGTTGGAATCAAGATACTCTTGAGTTTATAGAAGTCAGTGAAAATTCATAATGCACTAGGCTAACGTGTTTGTTTTTTTCTGAATGATATGGTGAGCAGTATGCCAATGGGACCTTGAATTTTAGGATAAGTACAGGAAGAATCACTGGCTAACTGGTACAATACAGCCATCTGTCAATCAGATGAGTATCATCTTCTTGACATCATCTAAGAAAGACTAAACAAGGGTCTTTGTTCTTCCAGACCCATCTGGAAAGGATGACCAAGAAGGTTGTGTCAATGTTCATCATTGAAAACCTGAGTAAGTACAAGATCAAGGACCACTTCTGGAAGATGGTTGTATTGAGAATATTCAAGTTGCCCAAGCCCTTCTATCTGATGGAGTAGATACATATATTTCTTTAGAAGGATCGTGTATTTTGGCTTATCTCTGGTTGTGCAAACTTAAAACTAGATGAAGGAAAAGCAATATAAGAAGGATGTTGGTCTCATTATACTAGAATGTATCTAACCTATCTGTCAATATCACAGGAAGTCCTTTACAGTATGTCATTCTGTGATGTGACAACATGGCAGTCCTGAACCATCTTGCCATTAATGGTGACCATCAACTGTAACCGGTGAGCAACATGTGGACAGGCATCATGAAGAAACACTTTTCTGACTTAGTACCAGACACAATGTACAGAAACCCAACCTGTTATCCCACCTGGACCACACATACCTTGGCATCTGTTAGCAGGACTCTGGCCTGTAGCATGACTAATTTTATGTGGGTTACATCTTCGTAGTAGGGAGCTTTGACCAGGGGAATTAGAAGATACTGAAATATTTCAAATAAAGTATATCTCTGTACTTTCTTGTGGAAACAACTGGTATCATCCAATACCTAGTATGGAAGTTATTGCTACTGATAATGGTCTTTCTCTCCCCACATGTTCATTAATAATAAGGAGAATAGTTATGATATCAACCAATACCAGGAATCACTTAATAAAACTTGGCAGATAGTACCTACAAGGTGGGGGTTGTTATTTTTATTATAGTGATACAGGTCTAACAAACACCCTGGGGATAAGCAGCTTAGTCATCCACACTTACAGTAAGCAGAGTCTTAAAGAAAGAAGTGACTTGATAAAAGTTATACAATAAGTACGTAGCAGAAATATATATATATTCTGTATCAGGGTTAAACTCGACCACTGAGCCACATCCCCAGCCCTATTTTGTATTTTATTTTGAGACAGGGTCTCACTGAGTTGCTTAGCACCTTGCTTTTGCTGAGGCTGGCTTTGAACTCATGATCCTTCTGCCTCAGCCACCAGAGCCACTGGGATTACAGGCATGTACCAACAGAAACAGATTTTTGAACTTGGTTCTGTCTATAAAACTCAAGCTCTTAACTATTGTGCTCTGCTGACCTGAGTTTCAATAAAAGCAAAAATAATGGTAATGACAAAAATGTAGTAAATGCTTTCTCAGGTGCTTGGGTTGTAACTCAGTGGTAGAACACTTGCCTAGTACGTGTGAGGCACTGGGTTTGAGCCTCAGCACCACATAAAAATAAATAAAATACACGTATTATATCCACCTATAACCATATATATATGCATATACACATATATATTTATAAAGTGATTTATATATATAAATATATATTAAGTAATTTATTTCTGTCAGGCTTGGTCTCTAGTATATTTCTCCTTAATTTATTTAATTCTCCCAAGCACATGCATGCATGATTATCATCCTTATTTACAAACGAGGAAATTGAGGCTCAGCAAGATGAAATCACAAAGTGAGAAAGCAGATCAAGTTCTAACTCATCTTTGTTTGATAGCAAAATTCATGGCTTCTTAGACGTTTTTGTTTATTGGAAAAAGTAATGAAATCCCCATTCCCAAAGGCAATAAACAGTATTTTTCAGTTTGTTATGTTTTTCAGAAATTTTCTGTTTATACATACATATTTTATTTTTAGTAAATGTTAGCTTCTGCACACTATGTTCTATACTTTTTTCACTTACTACATCTTTTTTTATAATGATTAGTCACATGTAGATACTCATAGTTTTTATTTTTAATATTTATTTTTTGGTTGTAATTGGACACAATACCTTTATTTTATTTATTTTTATGTGGTGCTGAGGATCAAACTCAGGGCCTTGCACACAGTAGATGAGCACTCTACTACTGAGCTACAACCCCAGTGCTCACTACATCTTAGAAATTTTCTCACAATTAAAAATATTTTTTAGTAGTAGAGCAATTACTTCCTAGTATATGCGAGGCCCTGGGTTCTAATTCCAGAACAGAAAGAAAAAGTCTCTTCTGAAACTGTAACATCTGTTTTTTTTTTTTGTTTGTTTGTTTTTTGTAGTTGGACACAATACCTTTATTTTATTTATTTACATGTGGTGCTGAGGATCGAACCCAGGGCCTCTCATGTGTTAGGTGAGCGCTCCACTTCTGAGCCACAACCCCAGCCCTGCAACTATAACATCTTGTTTCAGGAAAATGAAGACAAAACTCCTTAATAAAGTAAAGCCAAAAGGGCTCCATATGGTCTTGAACTATATAGTTTCCAACTTTATGTTATAATTTTCACCTTATTTTTGTGCTTTACCTACACTCTTCCTCCAGGCATTTTTCTACTGTCTATATAAAATTACTGAGTATACAAATGTCTGATGCTCTAATACTAATCCCATCTCTGCTTTCTCAGCTACTAGGTATTATTCATTCCAGTGCTTTGTTTACTACAATCATCTATTAATCATTGCATTGCCAACTGGAGAAGATAAGGATTTTTAAAAATTTCTGCTGATTAACATGTGACTCCAAGATATTGTAGTGTTGTAATAAACTCAAGATAATAGTGCTGGAGTTATACCTAAAGTTATTCTGGCACTGAAGTGTTAGGGCAGACTTTCTAGAGGAAGGAATAACTGAATTGGAAGAATGATCTGATGATTAAGTGGAAGGAGGGAGAAAGAAGAAATGTTCTAGAAATCAAAATTAGGAATGCAAAGGTCAGGAGCAGAGGGATGGCTAAAGGAAGCATTAGTCCCTCAAAATGTCTATTAGCATCACTATCAAACTGCAAAACACATACACAAAAATATTCATTTGTAATGGAAATAGAGCTTCTGGATAGTTTTAGCACCATCTTCCAACAGTATCTCGGCTACAAAAGACTCTCACCTGAAAATCTCTCTAGAGTCTTGAAGAAAGAGCACAAAATGTTTTAGTAGTGGCAAATTGTTTACTATCGTTGCAGCACATTCTGTAAGCATAAGAAGAGAAGAAGAAATAAACAATGAATATAGGAGATGAGAATGGAAAAATAAGCAGGTGCCCAATCATTTTATGAGTTATATTAGATCAGTGGACTTTAACCTGAAAGAAATAGGGAAGAAGTGAAAGTTTTTAACAGAAGGGTCTTGTTATTTGTGCTTTTGAAAATCCACTTGGATAGCATAGAGAAGGGGTTATGAAAGGGCAAAAAACGATGGAAAAGAGATGAGTTGGGAGAAAGCCTTTGCAGTGATCCAGGCAAGAGATAATGATGGCTGAAGATACAACAATAGTAGCTGGACTTCAGACATTTAGTTTGTAGATACAACAAAAAGAGGCTGATTTGAAAGGTTGAATACTAAAGAATGGCTGCCTAAAGAGTTGGTAGACAAAAGAGGAGATGAAAGCTTAAAGGAAAGAAGGCAGCCAGATGTGGTGGTGCACATTTGTAATGCCAGAGACTTTGGAGGCTGAGGCAGGAAAATTGCAAGTTCAAGGCCAACCTCAGCAACTTAGGAGACCCTATCTCAGAATAAAAAAATGAGAAGTGCTCAGGTTACAAAATAAATAAATTCTGGGTTCATTTCCCACTACTTAAAAAAAAAAAAAAGAAAAAGAAAACGGAGAGACTTCAATTTCAGCTTTCAGAAATTTAATTTAAAAATATTAATTGAACAACCAGGCATGGTGTCATATGCCTGTAATGTCAGCAGCTCAGGAGGCTGAGGCAGGAGGATCATGAGTTCAAAGCCATAAGCAACTCAGCGAGACCCTGTCTCTAAATAAAATAAAATAAAATAAAATAAAATAAAATAAAATAAAATAAATAGGGCTAGGGACATGGCTCAGTGGTTGAGTGTCCCTGAGTTCAATCTCTGGTACCACCCCACCAAAATTAGTTGAACACAATAGGCAAAAAAAAAAAAATCATATATCATGAAGTATTGAGTTTGCTGAACTATTACAAAATGAACAATCTTATATAATAAATACCAAGAGTCAAGAAATAGAGCATTTTATTAGTATTCCCTTATGCCTTCATATTGGTCATCACCATGACCCTCTTTCCAAAATTAAATACTACATGATTGGTGATAATCATAGTTTAGTGTTGTCCTATTTTAATTCTATAAAGAAAATCGTGTGTGTGTTTTTTGTGTCTGATTTCTTTGTCTGAATGGAATCATCCACATTTTTTATATATAGTTCTCATATCTTTATTTTCATAAATTTATTAAGCATTTCTACTGTTTTTGCTAATTGGTTCATTTACAAAATCACAAATACATTGTTATGCACATTCTTATACATATATGGTTTTTAGGCCCATATATGGATTTGTTAGGTTCACAGCTAGGATATGAATCTCTGGGTCATATATGGTGTCTTAGTCTTTTCATGCTGCTATCACAAATATTTGAGACTGGATAAATTATAAAGAACAGAAATTTAATTCTCACATTACTGGAGTCTGAAAGTCCAAATGAGGCATCAGAAGATTCAGTGATGATGGCTGCTGTCTACTTCCAAGATGGTGCCTTGAATACTGTGTCCTCTAGGAGGGATGAATGCTGTGTCCTCATGTGGCAGAAGGACAGCAGACCAAAGGGGCTCTCCTTTCAATCTCTTTTATAAGGTCATTAATCCCATTCATGAGGGTTCTATCCTCATGACTTAATCAACTCAAAATACTATCACATTAGCAGTTAGGTTTCAACATATAAATTTGAGGGGATTATTCAGACAACCGTGTGTGAAATTCTAGGGTTTGATACATACCAATAGCTTTGTCATATGAGTAAACACATAAAGAGTTCTAATTTATTCTAAAACTAACCAACACTGATTTGTTCAGTATTTTTCATTATAGTTCTTCTGGTGGAATTATAGGTACATCTTATTGTGATTTTTAATTGGCATTTAATGATGACTGATGAAATAAAACATTTTTTATGAGCTTATTGGAAATCTGGATACCTACTTTGTGAAGTGTGTTGAATCTACAGATCTTCCAATCTATGGAAAAAGTGTATTTACATTTTAAAGGTATTTAACTCAATAGTAGAGTGCTAGCCAAGCATGTACAAGGCCCTGAGTTCAATCCCCAGTGTCACAAAATAAACACAATTTTTTCAAATATATATATAAAATTTTGTATATATGAGTGTCTTATGGAGTTTTCATTAGATTTATTCCTATATAAGTAGTCATAGTTTGATATTGATATAAATGGAATCTATGCTTTAAGTTTTGTTGTCTATTTTTTTAAATGGAAAAATTACGATGTGTTTCAATTTTGAATATTGACTTTATATTCAACAACCTTGCTAAGGTTCAGTTGTTCATTCTAATAGTTTAATTATAGATTCTTCTGAAATTTCTATACAAATAATCTTATTTTCTGAAATAAAGGTATTCTTTCTTTCCTTCCATGTTTTTTATACCTTAAAAAATATTTTTCTGTTTTAATATTGCATTGGGTAATGTTACCAGAGTTAGCCATCTATCCCCAAAAGCCAATCAGAGGTGAGCACTGTGAGGGCAGGAAAGAAACTTTAATTTCAGTGTAACCACATTAGGAAGAGCAGAGTGGTCTAGTGACCTGAGATTTGCCTTCAAGAAATCGAGGAGAGCTTTGAGGCTTTATAGAAAGGAGGAAGGCAAGGGTCCGGTGTTTTGCATTGCTGGTAAAGCAGGCAGTATTGGTCAGATCATGGCCTGGTTCATAATTATTTCAAGATCAGTCTAGTGGGAACTTGTCCATGATAAAAAAGTTGCTGGTAAGTGAGGGAGTAATTTTGACTACTGTCACAAAATGCTTATCCATCAGACCTGTTGTTTGGAATCCAAGGTGACTGCAAGAGAGAATGACTCTTAAAAACTCAGGAGGGAAAAAAATGTCAGGATAGGCAAGATGGAGCAGAGAGACAAAATGGAGTTAGGTCAGTGACTGGGCCCTGCTTTCATAGATCTCTGATTTAATATTGAATACAAATTGTCTTAATTATCACATGAAAAGGCTCTCAACATTTTGCTAAAAAGTGTGGCAATTGTTCCAGACATTTAAGAAAGTTTCTTTTCATTCCTAATTTAATTTTTTTTTTTAGTTGTTGATGGACCTTTATTATATTTTATTTATATGCGGTGCTGAGAATCAAACCCAGTGTCTCATACATGCTGGGAAAGCACTCTACCACTGAGCCACAACCCCAGCCCCCTCATTCCTAAATTTTAAAGAGGATTTTTTAAACCACATATGGATAAGATTTTTCCTTGAATGTCTCATAATTTTGTTGTTGGGATGTGATAATTTTAGACAATATATATTGTAAAAACTCTTATTAGTTCTTCACTCCAGGACTCATTTTTATTTGTTTATTGATTGGCTGCATTACTTTAAGTAAAGTCTGTTCCTCCTCACTCCTACTCCGGAATGTGAAACCTCTGTTGTTACTGCTAAGAGGATACAGGCATGGGTATTACTGTTACTCTCCCTGTGATGACAGTGGTTATGGTAGGTCTCTCCTTGATTGTTGGTTTCTCTGACCACATCCAGCTATTTAACTCCACTATTTGATAGCTGATTGCTTTATTTTTATAATATCTTGATACATAAATTGCTTTACAAATTGATCCAATTAAATTATACTCCTTTATAGGGAAAACTTTCATGATCAGTATTCGAGATTTGTCCCTTGTATTGCTCTCAAAAAACAATATAAAGCTGGGCATGGTGGCCGACACCTGTAATCCAGGAGGCTCAGGAGGCTGAGACAGGAGGATCTCGAGTTCAAAGCCAGTCTCAGCAAAAGCAAGGCGCTAAGCAACTCAGTGAGACCCTGTCTCTAAATAAAATACAAACTAGGGCTGGGGATATGGCTCAGTGGTCGAGTGCTCCTGAGTTCAATCCCAGGTACCCCACCCCCCAAAAAAAGCAATATAAAAGAATATACAATATATGAAGAAATATAATCAAGAAAATTTACTAAAACTTGGCAAGAACAGCAAGTGTCTGTAGCACTTGAATCATAACCTATTCCTCCCTCCCCAGAGCATGCAGACAGCATAACAGAAATTCCATTCCAGGCTGCTGCAGTCCAGAATTTAGGGCTACTTCTTTCCCTAGCAACCAGTCAGAGGACAATGATATCTTTCTGAAAGAGGAAGGGCATCTCCATTTCTCATCCTGTTCTTAGTGGAAGAGGAGCCTTCATCTACTTAGTTCTTTGCCTTGGGATAGAGGTTCTATCTTGAGAATAAAAATACTGAAAATATTGGGGCCCAGACTGCCCCTGCCCTAGCTTATAAGGCAGAGACTTTGCTCCAAAAGAGGCAATACAAGATATGAAATTACTTCCCATTCCCCACACGCAGAGCATTCAGCTTTTTAAAAAAAGGTGTGTCATACAAAGAAAAGTATATCACTTTCACTGTCTCCAGGTCTAGGGCCATGACTCAGAGATTTTGCCCTGGGGAAAATGCAAGCCATAATACAAAGCTAACTCAAAAGTTCTTTCCAAAATAAAAGACTTCATTTACAATGGAGTGCCAGGAAGTTCAAGTTTCAACACACTGTCAGAAAGACTGAAAATTATGAAGAAAAACAAAGAAGAAGTGACTGGTAAATTTATTAGGAGGACTATGTGAGCATATCAGACCTATGAATTTATAGTTCTCAACAATTTTGGAAAAAAATGTTCTCTTCATTTTCTCAAATATTTTCCCTTCTTTTCCTAGGAAACTATAATTACATATATTTTCTCTGCATTTATTTTTTAAAAATTTTCTTTGTTTTATTTTTGATACTTTGCATTGCTATGTCTTTCTGTACACTATCTTTTTTCTAGTTGTGAATCTGTTGTTAATCCTATCTAATTCTTTTTTAACCTTTGACATTAGGGTTTTCTTCTCTAGAAACCACATCTATTAGATGTCTTTTTTATCATTCATGGCTCTCTACTTGAAATCTCCTTTTGAATACATGAAAAAACATTATAATGACTCTTTTAATGTCCTTGCCTACTAAATCTATCAGCTGTTTAATTTCTGGATCTGCTTTTATATTGACTGATTTTACTCCTAATTCTAAGTTCTATTTTCATATACTTGGTAATTTTTGATGGAATGATAAACATTGTAGATTTTACCCTACTGATTAGTTTTGTATTATTATGAATATTCTCAAGCTTTTTTTCTGCAATACTGTTTATTTCTAAATAATGTGGTCCTTTTGAGGATTGCTTTTAAATTTTGTTAGGTAAGATCAGTAAAAGCTCTGATTAGCATGTGTGTGAAAATTTAAGATTTTTTTTTCATTTTTAATGCTGAATTTTTTTACAAAGCATGTGAAAATGACCATATGTAACCCACAAAACTTAAAATATTTTTTTCTCTAGCCCTTTACCGAAAGTGTTCACAGATCCCTACTCTTTTTTTATTTTTTTTATTAGTTACACATGAAAGTACAATGATGTTGACATATCATACATTCAAATCAAATGGGGTATAATTTCTCATTTTTCTGAGTGTACAGGTTGTAGAATAGCTAAATCCAGAGACTTGAACTGATTTATGTTCATCCATTTTTTTTGAAGACTACTAGTAATGGTTTGTCCATTACATGACATATATTGTCTGTTTCTTAACTGGCTAATTTTTATTGAATATGGGACATTGAGACTGAAAAAATTTGATCTTTAGAATCTGATCAACATTATCATCTTCCAGAGAGGATTTAGTGTTCATTTTACACATCATTTAGATTAGGGACAGTTTATCTTAATCCAATCAAGGACTATACTGAGTCAAAGTGATGCTTCAGTCCTTGTAAGGGCTAATGATTTTTATTGCATCATTATTCCTAGTGTATTTTTTTAGATCTTAAATAAAAGCTTAAAGTATTTATCAGACTCATCCTCTCTCTGGGGCCTTAAAGTTCACTAAATAGTCTCAGCCAAGTGAGACTGCTGAAGTTTCTACTCAATTCTAGGCTGTTGCTTCTGAAATGCAAGTGAGAATCAAATGTATGAAATATGATATGTCAAGAGCTTTGTAATGTTTTGAACAACCAATAAAAAAAAATCCAAAAAAAAAAAAAGTTATACCAAATGTCAGGCCTTTTCTGGTTTCCTACTGTAATGGTTAATTTGAATTGTCAACTTGATGGGATTAAGAGGATCCAATCAATAAGAGGTTTATGGGTGTGTCAATGAGGGTGTGTCTAAGAATGATTGGTATGTGGGATAGCCAACTGAAATGGAGACCCTCCCTAAGCATGGGCAGCACCATCCAATAGGACAATGGCTTGAATGAAATGAAAGTTGGAAAAACAAAGAAGCCACAGCAGATGCAAGTTTGGTTTTTGGAGGGGTTCTTGATTGCTGCTGTGATCCTCTGAGGATATCTGACTCTTCTTCACTCTTCCAAAGTGGACTCTGCCAGTGATTCTCTAGAAGCCTTTGGTCTTTGGACTAGGATAGCACTGTTCATCTCTCTTGTTCTGGGGCTTCAGCCTCTTGCAGTGCGCAGCTACTGGTTCTTCCAGCTCTCCAGCCTGCAGACAGTTGTTGTGGAGTATCCAGTTTCTGGTCACCTAAGCCAACCTAATAAATCCCCTTTTTATAATTATACTTCCTATTGATGCTATTCCTCTAGAGAACCCTGACCTTCCCTCTGGCATATTAGTCCCATAAGTCCTTCCTATACTTTGAGCTCTCCAATACCTTCAGGTAGGTTTGTGTAGCTTTCCTTCATGTTCTAAGCAGGAGTGTTGGAACAAAACAAACTAGTGTACCATTACCTGAAGTGGAAACTGCATATTTTATTTCAGATATCAGGGATGATATCTGAATGGTGATTTCTAGGAGATATCTTGAGCGCATTTAGATATAAGGATCTGGAACAATTCTTCTGCATGTCTCTTACATATTGGTCTTTTCTGATCTCCCTGTCCTTGGGTGACCTCTTAACTACAGTGGCTTAATTTATCACTTACATGCAAATAGTTCCTCATTTTGGTATCTTTGGTCCAGGGCTTTCTTCTACAATCCAGAGTTGAATTTTGAACTCTCTATTAGTTGTCCACACCTGCTTCAAAATCAGCATGTTTAAACAAGATCTTTTATTGTTCCTCCAACCCCACCAACCAATTTATTCTGAGTTGAACTTCTTCCTTAACATTGTCATCCAACTCTTAAAGATTATCTTCTAAATACTTCTCAATTCCATTCGTTTACCTCTGTTCTCATTATTACCAACCTTTCCAAACTACCATATCAGTCTCTTTAATGGCATAAATTCTTATTTGCCATTCAGTTCTAGTGCCCAGTAGAATTCCAAATACTAGAAAACATATATTGAAGCAAAAATATACTTTATTGAAATTTGGGAAAAGATTACATATAACTATGTGAACTCGGTTTAGCATGTTGAAATTGGAAAACAAGAGCTTTTGAGATCTGAGTTTTGTTATGTAACAAATGGTTAGAAGTCTATGCATTAGAGTCAGGTTATATGGGCTTGAATCCTGTGTTTTTGACTCATTGTATGAAGTTGAACAGGATTTTTAATTTCTTTTCTTTTCTTTTCTTTTCTTTTCTTTCTTTCTTTCTTTCTTTCTTTCTTTCTTTCTTTCTTTCTTTCTTTCTTTTTTGCCACCAGGGATTGAAACCAGGAGCACTTAAACACTGAGCCACATCCCCAGCCCTTTTTAATATTTTATTTAGAGACAGGGTCTCACTGAGTCACTTAGGGCCTCACTAAGCTTCTAAGGCTGGCTATGAACTCACAATCCTCCTGCTTAAGCCTCCTGAGCCGCTGGAATTACAGGTGTGTGCCACTGTGCCTGGATAGTCTTTAATTTCTTGATGTCTTAGGTTCTTTATGTAAGAAATAGACTAATAATGCCAAATTCTTCATAGCATTATAAAGATTAAATGAGATAATGGTTGTAGAGAGCTTGAAGCATTATCTGGGACATAGGAAGTGCTCAATAAATGTTAGCCATTAATAATTATACTAATAGAATTATGTACCCTACTTTGTGCAAAAAATTTTGATAAGCATACCTCCTGACATTCATCTATTATTAACCATGGTCTTTTAAATTGGCAGGATTCCATAAGTACTACTAAGAATGAGAAAAAGTATGTATCTATATTTTACTGTTAACACATGATACATAGTAATAATGGAATTTTGATGTACTTTTTAGAAAATTTCAAAAATCAAATTCGCAGATTTATAAAAGACCATTTTATCATTAAAATGAAGTATATGTAAGCTAAATTGGTACTACAGACTCATGAGTTTGGAGAAACACCAATATACTGTGATATTCTAAAGTCCTTCAATGGATATTTTATCCTTGAAACTTACATTTTAAAAAATATTTTAGTTGTAGATGGACACAATACCTTTATTTTATTTATTTATTTTTATGAGGTGCTGAGGATCGAACCCAGTGCCTCACATATGCTAGGCAAGCGTTCTACCACTGAACTACAACCCTAGCCCCTTGAAATTTACTCTTACAGTTACAATTTTTCTTAATTCCCTCAACTTGTACATCTTTAACATGTGTTGGATTTTTAGACACTTTAGAAAAATGATGTGGTTTACATGAACAACGTATGTAACCATAAATTTATATGACCCCAAGAGGAGAATAGAAAATTAATGCTTCCAGCTCAGATTTTTAAAACTTTATTTTAGTCTTTACTAGTGATTGTAATAATAAGTTTTGAAAGTTATACTAAAATTATAATCATGGCATTCACACAATTACCTAACTGTTGCCAATAGCCCTGCCATCTGAATGGTACAGCTGTTTGTATGTTACAGATTGGTTAAACACAGTTGTTCCTATGTTTATATTTAGCTACTCATAAAACATTCTAAGACATTCCATATATCTTCTATGAGCCAAAATTTCACCTTTTTTCAGAGATAAAAGTATATATGGTCATTGTATTTATTGTAATGAGTATTTTCCTAATTTCTTCAAAAAATAAAACAGTAATATGAGTTTCTGCATTCTAACCTTTTAGAAACTGCACATATCAGTCAACACTAGGGGAAAAAACAATCTAGATGTTCACTGAAGCCTGACCTAGAAATAAAGGAGAGAGTTACATTGGAATATCAATGTCTAGCTTAATATTGCAATCCTTTAATAATAAATGGGAGGAGGGCTGCAAAGCTAATCTGTTGTGAAGAAACCCACTCTTCTGGTGGTTAGGTGGTTTATTAATGCATGTTTAAATTATTTTTTCTGCTTCTGGGTATAGGTGGTAATGGGAAGAGCACAGAGGGTAGAAATCAGTGAATAAGGGCCTCTGGTGTGTAAGTGAAGTTGGGAGAGGTTTGAACAGTAATTGTGCTCTGGGTATCTCAGTTATCCAGAAAGTAGTGACATTCTTTACATAAGAAGGAAAACTCTGGGAAATAGCTTGACTAAAATGCATGGACTTTTAAAAAAGGAAAACAGCTCATACGATGACTGTGGTCAGGAGCTGACCATTAGTTTCTTAAAGGTAGGCATCTTGTCTGTCTTGTTTAATTGTGTATCCCTAGTGCTCAGCATATAACCGTAGTGCTGAAACCTATTTGTTGGGTAAAATGCAAGAACTTTCCAAATGTAGAAAAGTTATCTGTTAATATGACCATCTGAATTCTGAGAGGTATAGGAATTAAAAAATTCTACCAGAATGAGGAGGTAGAAATTTAATTATTAGACACTTAAGAAAATAGAATTGGTTGCTCTAGTCAAGAAATTATTTTGGTGCAAAGAAAGAAAGGGAACAATAAGTACTCAGAGAAAAAGGAGAGAGAGTATAGAAAATAAGATAAATAGCATAGAATAGAAGGTTGGAAGGTCTTCAGCTTAATTAAAACTTTGTGAAGACCCTGATGTCAGCAAGCTACCATCATAATGTTGAAAATCAGCAAAAGCTATTTGTTGAATCCATTAATTGTTTTTTCCAATCCAACCTTTCTTTGTTATCCTCATTACTATAATTGTAATAAAGTTTCTCATGATCTCTTACCAGGATATTTGTAACAGTCCCAAAGAATGTAAGTTTCACAGAAGCTAGAATTTTTATAAGTGTTGTTCATTGCAAAATCCTCAGAACTTTAAACACTTCCAAACACATAGCCTGCCTTCAATTGTTATCCCATTCATTTGTTCAAAAAGTATTTTTGAGCAGCTATCATGGGCCAGGCACTGAAATAAGGGATTGGAAGAACAGTGAAAGCAAGTTAGTTAATATTCCTACCTATATTTCACTTGCATTCTATTAGGATTATAAAAAGAAACACAAATATGTAGCATATTTTCAAGGGGCCAATTAAGTTCTATGAAGATAAGGAGAGTAAGATATAATTATCTAAAGCAGTGACATATAAACATAGACTGAAAAGAACAAGGAAGCAAGTCATAGGAAGGTCTAGAGAAAGATCAATTCAGAGAAGGGGAATAGTTCATGCAAAGGCCTTGGAGTGGGAAACAACTTGATGTGTCTAAAGCAGAATGTAAAAGGCAAAGAGTGTTAAGAGTTGTGATTTTAAGTAACAAGGAGCCAGATTATGTGAGCTTTGTTGACTAATTACTTGTGTTATGGGCACATCAACAGCTTATTTAACTCAGCCCCATGAGTGCCAGATGTTAACCTAGGTGAAGATGTTGGAATTCATTACAAGAAAATGTGTTTCACACTGATTCATTCAGACTAGGAAGAAAGAAATATGAAGTCTGTATTCCTACAAAGCATGCCAAATAAACCAATGTGTATCTCTGAACCTTTCTCTTAGCAGATTTTTAGAGAAACAGAGTTGTCAAGGGCACATTGAGGAGGGGAGTGCTTAAAGTATTACAGGGCTGGGGACTTATGGGAAATTGAGCCAGCACAAAGAACTCCCCTTCAAATACTGAATCTTGTGATCAAGTCAGAGAGATTTCAGACATATCACTCAGAGTAACAAGAACGAGTTTATTAGAAAGGAGGGAAAAGGGGACACTCTCAAGGGAGAGAGTGGGTCCTCTCAGAGAGGAGTAGGGCAGCATGCCTCTCCAGAACTCCAGATTTATTGGGGATCCCAGAGAAATTTCCAGAGAATTCTACCTCTTGACTTTTGACTGACAGCAAGATGACATCAGACTTTCAAGTCTCTGCTGCCATGACAACTCTAGCTAGGTCACTTTGGCCCATGCTAACCAATTCTAATTGGAATGTTCTTATGGATTCTATGGTTGGGGGAATTATCCTTATTTCCCTAAGTTCTGGGATCTGGTCTGTGAAAAGGTCAAAGTCCCCCTGTTCAGGGTAACTTGGGTTCTTCTTAATGACATTATTTCAGGCCTGCATTTCTCCTACAGATTACAGGTAGTTTGCTGAGGAAAGTGGCATATCCTGTCCACTTAAGCCAAGCAGGACTGCAGGTAAATTGCTTCTTAAAAAAGAAAGCCTGTGGGGGGTCAGCACTGTAGGCTCAGTTTATATAATTATTCCCTTATCCTCGTGTTCCTACCACTCACATCTGTCTGTCCCCTATCAAATGGATTCTCTGAAGAACTATGAAGTCCAGCTGAAGCCCTATAGAAGAGATGGCAGAACTAGGGAAGAAGTGAAATCTTAGGGCTAGGAAGATTGTGAACAACTATCCTTTTTTGTCACATTTATTCCTTTACTTAACAAAACCTCCAAATAGCACTGGATAAGCTCTATGTAGGAAAAGTAGCAATCTGGAGATCCTGAGGGTCAGGCGATTTTGTTTCTCCTATGGACCAATAGTAACTTCCACAGCAAGGTGAATGTTGGACTTCATGAGACTCCAAGGTCAAAGAAGGTATTATAAATAAGCTAGAAATTTTGCTAATAGTCCCTTTAAACCCATAAGCCTACAGGAAAGGAGTACAACCCAAGAGTTATGATTATATTCAGAATCTTGTGAACCAAAGCAAGAGCTGTGTATTCATGTAGGAAGTAATCAGTGTTCCACATTTTGTAACCACTCAAGTGAAACTCTTATTTTCAGGGGAAATTAAGCATATATATATTTGTGGGAAGAATGCATTCTTGCACTACACAGTCAGGCTCAATACATGACAAAACAATATTGTACTTAGTCTCCCAGATTAGAATTTACTTATTAAAGAAATAATAAAGTACTTAAGTTTTGAAAGCTTCTCGCCCCCACCACTTCAATCACAATGACTGAGAAAAACATGAGCAAATTCAGAGAATGTATATTGAGATAACGCCAGTCTGGCTAATACTAAAGCTTTATCCAACTGATTGAACTTGATATGATAAAGGCCTACTTTGAAGCAAATTCTTGAGTCAGTTTGATGCCATTTTAAATGAAAGGATGGTATCCCTCCTGAATTCATTTGATGAAGAGATTCAATAAGCAGAGAAAAACAGTCCTTTTATCTTTAAATTGTGGACACTGAAATTCACTATCACCAACATCAGTGCCAGCGCATGCCTTCGTGACGAGTTACTCATATTTCTAATTAGGAAGCAAGTTTCCAGAATCCAAATCCTCTTTCCTAGCCTTTTTTGTTCTAGATGTTCAAGATATGGTACACAATAGTTGATAAAAAATGTTTGTTGGATAAATGAGTGAAAGAAATGTTTCCCTCCATCCAGGAGTTTGCAGTCCAAGATAGACATCTCTCATGATTAATGTGAAAGTAAAGCAGGGCCAAATTATGCTATGTTCATATATGAATAGATCATAATTCATACCAATTTTATCTATAATTACTCTAATGAACTAACTGAAAATAAATAAATAGAAAAAAGACCAATAGAGCAGAGGAAGGGGATCATGGAAGGGGAAGAGGGGAGGAAAAGAGGAAGGACTAAGGATTGAAATGAAGAAAAGTATGTTATATGCATTTATGAATATGTCAAAATGAACCCCACTACTATGTATAACTATAATGCACTAATGAATTTTTTAAAGTATGGGAATAGGACATAGTAGAATAATGGTATCAAAACTTCTATTTCTAAAATGCCATGATTTTATGTCAAAAATATTAGCAGCCATGCACACATTTCATCTGCTAATCTGGAGTAAATAAATTCTAAAAATGGGAAAACAGTTAAGTTCAGACTTGGGACAAATTTGGAAAATAAAGGGGGGAGGGCAAAAGCTCTTTTTTGGCAATGTGATTAACATGAGTGGAGTCCTAAGAACTATTGAAAACATGGAGTATCATATCGGGTGTTGATGTTTTTTGCCCCTCTCACTTGTAGTAGTGGTGTTGGGGGCTCAGAATTATTTTTTGCTTTAAGCATATGAGTTTAACATTTAAGAAATATCTTCTTTCTAGGTACTTTGCCTCAAATAGGATGTGTTGATAATGCTACAAGAAGGCAGCCAACCTTCCTATCATTATAGGTAACTCAAATAACACAACAAATTTACTTTTTCTGTTTTCCTTTTCTTTTTCTATATGAATTCTTTTATTATTGGTTCTTTTTAGTTACACATAGGAGTTGAATACATTCTGACATAATTATAGAAGCATAGAATATATCTTGTTTTTTAATTCCTTCTACTATCCTTCCTACCACCACATCATCACCTCCCCTCCCTTCAGGCCCATCTACCCATTTTTCTTAACTATTATTATTTAAAACAGAAAAATGATGCCACTAACTGGCTATGTAACTGTAGTCACTTTGCTTTGGGGGCTGCCATTTCCTCATTGTTAAAATGAGGCTTTCTTCCAAGCTGATGCCCAAAGTCCTTCCAGGTCCTCTGATTTTATGATTCTAACATTTGACAAGCTTAATCCTTGAGTCTTATGCTTGAAAAGTAGAAATGATATGTTTCCTAAATCCTCTCCCTATAAACATCTCTTCCCACTACCATCCAAAGAACTCCTTTCATTGCTTAGAAAATAAATTACTTTTAATACAGAGATTAGATTTAAGCTTACTGGAACATTACTTAGCCACTTCTAATCTTTTCTGGAAGAGAGTGGTATATAAATAATAAATAAATGATATAAAAATGAAACGGCATATTTAAAAGCCCATTTAAACAAAACTTAACAGGGGTTTTAAGTACAGGAAGCAAAGACATCAAAATCTCTCACTACAGGGAGTACCTTTAGTGAGCCAGCCAGGGCAAAGGGTATTCCAGAAATAAAACATTGCAGTACACACCTTGGAGGTAAGAAGGCTTGTTCCCAGAGATATCGTCAGCTTGGCCCAAATGGAAGAGATGATTAGCTTCAAAGAGAAAAATCAAGAAAGCAGAGGGATGGCACATGCTATAGTTAAAAATTGGGAGGCAGATTGAAACACAGACAATCTGACATTAATAGCCACAGTAGAAGTAATAATACTATTATCATTTAATTTAGACATACTAGAGCCAGACCCTGCACAAAGCATTTTAGACACACTTTTGAATTTATTCCTCACAAAACTCTGTGCAGTTGGGAGGTTTATCCTCATTTTACCAATTGAGGAAACTGAGGTTTAGAAAGTTGCCTATAGTTTCCAAATCACACAACACATATGCATGAGAGGCTGTTAAAGAATTGCCTGTCTCTGAAATCTATGTTCTTAAATCCAGCATAGAGAGTCTGTACATCAACAGCTCTCATTGAAACAGTTGAATTTCCTTATGCTGAGAATAAAACACTTCCTCTTGCTGAGGACAGCCACTAGGGAAATTAAGATTGACACATTCTCTGGCTAACTAAATTTGCATATGTATATTTCCTGCCTTTTGTCCCACTTGACCTCCTATTCTCATATAAAAACCTTTTCATGCCACTGAGGCCCCAAAGATATAGAAGGATCTCTGTCTTATTCCAAGTTGGCTTTGAATAAACCTGTTTTCCTGCCAGCTGCCTCCCAAGTGTTTGTGGAACACCAAAAGGGGTAAAGCCATTCTCTCTGGTAACCTGATGATTCCAGGCATTTGGTCTCTAGCTTTGCTTGCTTAAGAACTTTGTTGCTGACATAGGAAAACATACTTCTCTTTGGCCAATTGCAACATGTTACAATTAATTAACTAAAGCTCATCTTACAGTTGCTCCATTTTTTCTTCTTAATGGAGTCTTGAGTGACAGCTCAGAAAGCTGCCTAGGTTATCAATAACAGGTTTCTTTGTTTGCATCCAGTTTTTCAATCTGATCAGTATCAATTTCAAAAGGTAATAGTGGCCTCAGTTTTGAAGTAAACATCTGCATTCGTGATATAAAAATGAAGTTTAGCTATTTTGTTCCAAGATCCAACTTGATTGCAAAATAATAGCAATGTAAACAGAGGTTTTAAAGAAAATAATTCCAAATTTCTTACCATTTTATTTGAATATCTCTAGCATTCTTTTTTTTAAGATTAAAATATATCCAAGGCCTTCTGCATTCTAGGCAAGCACTCTATCACTGAACTTATACCCAGTTCTTAATTTTTTTTTTTGAAACAGGGTCTCACTAAGTCACCCAGGCTATCCTCAAACTTGAGATCTTCCTGCCTCAGCCTCCCAGGAGCTTCCAGTATTCTTTTATTGGCTTAATGTTCAGCATTTTCAGTTTCAATTTTTCTTGTTGGGCTACTTTTTTGGAGTACTGTGGATTGAACTCAGGGCCTCATGCATGCTAGGAAAACAATTAACCACCGAGCCATATCCCCAGCCCCATTATTGGGCTGCTTTTTTAAGAGTGAATATTTTCTACAGTTTCAATTTGGTATGTAGACATTGGCTATATAAAGGAGTACAGCCAACACCTGCATCCTTCTCAGAGGACTGCTGGGAAAAGGCAGGGAGTATCTGTTGTTTAAGAAAAAATATTGTTCTGGATTAATTCTGGTTTTCCACTTTTTAAAGGAACATTTACATTTAAAAGCAAGTTTATTTCATGGTCAAAATTATAATATGGCCTTGAAACCTTTCATATATCTACTATATGTGGCTAGTATTGACATGACAAGAGAAAGTTAAAAAGTTTCATTTCAGCTGGGTACAGTGGCGCATGCCTGTAATCCCAGTGCCTTGGGAGGCTGAGACGGGAGGATTGTGAGTTCAGAGCCAGCCTCAGCAAATAAGCAAGGCCCTAAGCAACTTAGCAAGACCCTGTCTCTAAATAAAATATAAAAAGGGCTGGGGATGTGGCTCAGTGGTTAAGCATCCTTAGTTCAATCCCTGGTACAAAAAAACAAAGTTTCATTTCAAAAATCATGAATCCTATTATATGTGCTAATCTAGAATTCCTAAACCAAATTACTAGTCAATTTTAACTTTTTGACACTGTTCTTTCATATGACAGAGTTGCTGTGGGTAATTGATTTCCAAGTTAACTAATTACAATTTAACCACAATAGATGTGCCCACTGCACAAAGTAAATAATATAAAGGGTTTGAGCGGTGTCTTCAATCACCAGCCCACAGCAGTGATCTACAGTCTTATGTCACCTAGATAACCTGCAGCTGGCTAGTCCCAAAGGACTTTGTCAGCCATATTTTACCACTTTGAAGTTGTAGCCTTATATTCTTTGGCAAGATAAAGGGTATTTGCACTATTATAAATAGCTAAACAAACAGCCAGTACATTCCCCATTAATAGTTTAAATATAATTTACAACTTTATGTAAACTCAGATGAAATTTTTTAAACAGAAGGCACTACAATATTTTTTCAGTTAGATTTTATCAATTCAAGTTATTAACATGAGTTGACTATTTTCTATAAATCACCAATCCTCAGAGGAACATAATTTCTAGTTTCAAAACTTCAAAAGGAAGGTCATATCACAACGTGTTACATTTTCAGAGGTATCACATTAGAATTTGACATCACATTTTGCCTTTTTTGTTAGTGTTGTTCATAATTGCGTAGATCGATAATAAATTAGCATGAAATAGCAATTCTAATCATATCAGTAGACATGTCCTCAAGGTCAGCTTAAATGATTTATGACTAAGAAAATTAGTATAGATTTTATGATTTGTTTAGGTGTCTTTCATGTGCAGAGACTAAGAATGTCTCTGGGTTTTCAGGGTGTTCAATATTTCTAATTACCAGAAATATCATCCCTTGAAAGTGATTTACAATGAAAGGAAAAATTGCAGTGACATATAATCTGTCCTTTTACATCCATCTGTTAATTTATTCATTCCATTGACATGTGTTGAGTCCCTCCTTGGTAGCGAGCACTGCACTAGACAAGGGGATAGGAAACTGAATAGAACATGGAAAGGACTCTCAAAGTTTAGTGGAGAAGAAGAACCTATGATAGATAAAAACAGCGAAGTATTTTAGGCACTATACTAAAGATGAGTGAAGTACACTAGAAACACAGAGGCAGGAGCAAAAAAAAAAACAAAACAACTTAATAAGTTGTATCAAACTAGCAAGGTCACAGTAAGTAGAATTAGAATACACTTTCAGAGTTATACAAAGCAGAGAAGTTCTTTACGATCCCCAGTGTATGGAAGTCTTTTTGTCAATCATATCAAGGCTATGTTTTAAAACTTGAAATGCTATGTATAAGTGCACTACTCAGTATCACAAATACTTTCAGGGCCTCAGTCTCTAAACCATAGAATTGTATCCTATCAACATGGAGACTGACTCATTAACCATGTTACGTTTCAATATCTCAGATACATCCAGGTTTTCCAATGAGAAAGAGTGGAAATTGGCCCTATCCACGATAAAAGATATGAATTAATCTAAATTTAGTTCAAAACAATGAGGCTTAATTTAACTTTTCATTTTCTGCCTATATACCCAATTATATTCTAATGGAGCACCATGCTTTCAGTGGATCAGAAATAACAGATGGAGCAAACTGTGTGATACTCCTTCCTAAATTAGTGTTTGAACTCATTTAGGAAGAATTTTGTCTGTATAAACTGCTCTTTGGATAAAAATGTGTAACAAAAGAAGCCTGGTTCTTAAGGTAAGATAGACGCTACAATTTAAAGTCTAAATATATTTTTCTAATTGTCAATTCTTTACAAATAAAACTTTATGGCAGCTTGAGGAGATCATTGGAATTAATTACTCCCACTCAATTTTTCTTATAGAACTCTAAATCTTAGATACAAATGCTTTGGGTATTATACCTGACTTAACCAAATGTGCTGTGTGCATCTATATGGTAATTGAATACAGGAATAACTACCCAGGATTCTGTTCAACCATAATTGCAAGTAACCAAGGGAAAAGTCATACAGAATTCATAATCAGTGGGAGATGTTTTGACACAGAATGATCAAATTAGGTATTTTAGCAACATGAAGAATAATATATCTCACACAAAAAATAGAGATGGTAAGCATGACTTAAGGACCAAGGGAGAGAAGAAAAAAAGAATTGTTGAAAAAAGACATTGGAGGCAAAAAGTTTGAAAAGAAAAATGATATATTGTATGCAGAACTTTGGGGAGGAGGTGAAGGATAGACTTTGTGAGATTTAAGAGCTAAGCCAATTATTATAAAAAGAGC
Organism: Marmota marmota marmota; assembly: GCF_001458135.2. Lineage (NCBI taxonomy): Eukaryota > Metazoa > Chordata > Mammalia > Rodentia > Sciuridae > Marmota > Marmota marmota. Next base: position 1,725,194 of record NW_026000261.1, on the reverse strand, counting down.
TCAGAGGTGGCAAGACTGTCACTCATAATCTTTATTGATTAATAGTGACTGTCTTGACTGGTATTTAAGACAAGGTTTCTTATACAACAGAGCAGAGCAGAGCAAACAAACTTTACCCAGTCAGTCTAAGATTCCTCAGAATGTTTGGATTTCACTGCATATTTTGGTTATTTAGAGAATATGGATTAGAAACAGAAGTCACCCACATCCAGTATGCACAAGGAGGAAGAAAACTTACTCCATTTAAATGAGACCCAGAATAGTTAAATTTTGATAAGTAGAGAGTTGAAAGAACCTAAGCCATGGGATAAATGTCCAAATCAAGATAATCAGGGTGGAAATCCACAGTATAAAATCTTGGATATCCAGGGGCCTGTGTGAAGTCACCAACAACAATTTCTGCTGAAAGGAGAATGAAAATTGGAGTGGTATTCTGACATAATGGTAAGAATATATTTTGAAGAAAGCAATTCAGAGGCAGAGGATTATAACAGCGCCCCATTAAAATTGAAAACTCAAAGTTTTGTTTCCCACCCAATTTTTGAGGAGGACTTTATTTCCCTCTCTCTGAACTTCCTCATGCTGAGAATGGAAACTGAGAAACTACCCCCTGGCCCAGGAAGGCACCAAGGAAACAGGAATGGTGACATTTTGACTGGTTAGTACAGTCTAGCTAAATCTGCATGTGTATATTTCCTGCCTTTTATCCCAACATACCCTTTCTTCTCTTCCCCCTACCCTCTCTCCATAATGGGAATTTAACCCTGGGACATTCTACCACTGAGCTACATCCCCAGCCCCTTTTTATTTTATTTTGAGAGGGAAGGACTCATCAAGTTGCCCAGGCTGGCCTCAAATTTGTCATCCTCCTCTCTTAGCCTCCTCAGTCACTGTGATTATAGGAGCATGACCACACCCAGCTCCCTCTTCTCTTACAAAAGCTTTCATGCCCCTGAAACCTCTGAAGACAGAGATTTGAGACAAAGAAAGGTCTGTTTTATATTCCTCAAGGCTTAGCTTTGAATAAATCTTTTTTTCCCACCAATCTCTGATTCCCAAGCTTTAGTAGAGCAGTGAGTACTAGAACCTTCAATAGCTGATAACAGGATCAAGAATGAATGCAGGCAAATGACAAAAGGAGAAGAAAGCACCAGGGCCAACCACACACAGGCAAACAGGGTATCTCAACTTTATATTTGAGTTCTGATAAGGGTCCTGCCTAATTAGTATAATACTAATGGTCACTCTAGCTGATATTCTCTTTCATAAATGGTGTTTGAGCAAGAAATGTAGCTGATAAGGAAAAAAGATATCCAAAGAGTCCTACCAATCCACAATAATAGCATGCCATACCACCCATCACTCTTTTGCTTAGACTCTGATCTGTGCCTACAGATTTGGGTACATGCACACTGGTTCCCAGCTGATTCTAGTGTTCTATTGCCTGGGAACTTCCTAACTCTGGTATTATTTTTCATTTTTTTATTAAGTTTCAAAGTTTACCTTGTATTTAGGGAGGTGACTTTTTTTTGTCAACCCTCAGCTCTTTAAATATTAAATTCCAATCCCACTTCAATAAAACTGCTGTTAAAATTTGGAAAAATGAATTAATTATCAAATAGCACAAGATTGTGCTCTGCAATGTTATCTTTTTTACTTTCTATTTGGAGATAATTATGATTTGCAGGTAGTTGCAAAAATTAAAAGTACAGGCACCATTTACCAAATTTTCCTAAATGGTGACATTTTGCATAAATATAATACAATATCAAAGCCAGGAAAATGTATAATTTATTTTTATGTGTGTATGTATGCATTTGCTTACTTATTTATTCTAGTATTGAGGATTGAACACAGGGGGGCTCTACCACTGAGCTTTGAGACAGTGTCTTACTCAGTTACCCAGGCACCACTGTGCCCTGCAGGAAAATGTAAAACAAATTATTGTAAAGTGATTTTATTCCCCCAAACCTACTGTTTAGCATAAGAAACTAAGAAAATTAATTCTTTGATGTTGGAATTTCATTTTGTCTATAAGCCGTATCTCAAATAGTCAACTTCAGTGCCTTCATTACCACCTCCAGATTGCACTTTAGCACAACCCCTATGACATGGAATAACTTAGGCTTTAGCCAGATAATACATGATTTGTTGGCAACTGGCAGTAGAGAACTTCAAACTTCTCAAATTCAAAAACCTTGAATCAATTTTGGAATTTTCAGAGCTCTCTTTTTGGACTGAACTAACTCAGTTATAGTTAGCCCCCATGATATACATAAGTCATTCAACTTATTTTTACCTGAATTTGTTCATTTGCCTCAGAAATTGTGTAAACTACAGAGGAAGCAATGTAACGGAAGGTACTTTGAAATGTATGAAGGCACTGTGTGTATGCTAAATCCTTTTGCTGGGTATATTATTTATATTCTTTCCTGTTATATATGTTATTTATAGCACTTAATTAAATGAATCAACTACTTTCTGGAGTTCCCACTGACTCAACTTCCATTGTCTGACAGGTTCAAAAATAACCAAGTGGGAAGGTACACTGAAAGTATCATTGTTTGAATGCTTACATATATCAGGAACTTTCTTGAATGCCTTAGTGTGTACTATCTCATTTAATCTGTACAGTCACACCATGAATTAAGTAATAGAATTACCAAGTCTGGTCTGATCTGGACCCTAGGGCTCATAGACTTTAATGTGTTTTCCCAAGGCTGTATTAATATTAAGAATAAAAGTCAAAGCCAGGCTCAATGGTTCAAACTTATAATCACAGTGACTCGGGACACAGTTAGAAGGATCATGAATTCCAGGCCAGCCTTGGAAATTTAGTGAGACCTCATCTCAAAAATCT
>NW_026000261.1:1700298-1722309 GCF_001458135.2 Marmota marmota marmota | reverse complement strand
TATATATATATATATAAAATATACTGGGGATGTGGTTCAGTGCTAAAGCGCTACTGAGTTCAATTCCCAGTACCAAAAAAGAAAAGGGAAAAAGAAAAAAAATGAGTATGAGTCAAAATTCAGTACAAGTCTATCTTCTTCCAGAACCATGTTGCTTTTGGGAAACAACTAAGGTCTATTTAGGGAGCAATTTGTCATCTAATCTCAGAGGGCATAGATATAGCTTTGCCTAGAGCAGGCTGTTCTGAAACTTTGTACAAATGAATTTGAAGTATTTGTTTTATAAATTAGCATGTATGCAAATATAGATAACTTGCATTGACACAAAACATTTCTACTCACTGCTGTGTTTTATTTGTAAGCCTACTCTGTTTCCTGAAAGACTGAGAAACAATATGTTAGAAAAACACATAGTTCTGTTCTCAAAGTCCTGATATTTTGGTATTGATTTGATGTCAAAATAGAAACTAGTATGACAAATATTTGAGAGGAAAAAAAACACCATTCATTCAATAAAGCAATATACCGAGCAGTATTTTAATGGATTGAACCTTCAGACTCTCTTTGGTCACCAAATCTGGCTTTTTATAAGAAGGATGTTGCAGAATGTTTCAGGCCAGAAGTAGGGCCTGGAGGGCCTATGCTGAGGCAGAGGGTGGATGAGTGAGGGTAGATGTAGGAAAAAAAGAACACATAAATGAGCTGTAATAAATGATTTCTTATCACTGGCAGGGTTGAATCTTATAATTACTTTCTTACTTAAGAAACACTAAGAATAGGTTTAAAGTCTAAAGCTGAAGTAAATTTGGATATGGATTGTGGAATGTGCTAGAAGAAAAAGTATTGAAACAAACATGTAAATCTTGGCATAAGGACAAGAACATATAATACATGTGCTGGGTTAAACCAGGCAAGAAGTAGGATAAGGCACAACTTTAAGGAACTGAGAACAGAGATGGTAAGGCATGTTCTAGAGAACATGGAAGTGGGTAAGAGGCTAGGTGCTGGATTCAAGCAGATAGTTATAAGTTCATATTCTGCAACTAACCTGGATGCACGAATCTGAAAAATTACTTAACACCATACCTTGTTTCCTCATCTTCAAATACCAATTTAAAAAAGTAACCAAACTCACAAGTTTGTAGTAAAGATTCAGTGAGACAAGCAATATTATATAGCATAGTGTTGGGTACATAATCAGCACAGATAAATATTAGGTGATTACATTGTCTTCTGTCATTTGAGGATGTAGAGGCTAGATCTGAAGCCAGCTTAATTTCTACTCCTTTAAAGTAATCTATTCTGGGATCTGGGGTGCTGAATTCTTTCAGAACTCTTTCTTTTATGACAAAATTTAGAACTTTCAGATAGACTGCTACAGATTTTAACCTATTGTCTATTTTCTTGTTAATGATAATCCTTTCAATTTATAGATTTTAATCTTCATCAACTCATTATACTTTCATTCTATTATATCTTTGCTCATTATTGTTGCCCATTTCTTCTGGTCTGTTTGTACCTGCTGTGTGATATTGGGCAAGTTGCTAAGCCTATCGGTTCACTTATCTGTAGATTGGGTATATTGATAGACTAACCTCATAAGGTTGTCATGAGAATTCAGTGAGAATATGCTTATAAAGCACTTACCACAAGGGTTGGTATCAATAAATGTTGTTGTTTAAGTTGTTATGGCATAATAATAGTTCCCTATATCTGCTGTGAAGATTCGTGGTATATAAACTTCTTAACACATAATTGCCACTCAATGGGTAGGGGGAGTGAAAAGGGCTACAAAAGGATTAGTTATCCCAATGATTATGACTGCCACAATTTTAATAACACATTCATGATGACAATACAGGGAAACACACACTCCCTCTACACTAACCTGTGCATAACTTAGCCTTGTAACCTGAACCATGTCCTGTGAAACAAATATGGGCTAGAGAAAGTACTGGAATTTGACCAAATATGTTAGCAGAAAGCAAGGGAGAGAGGGAGTGGAAATAATGTTTTTTGTGGGGTTTTTGTTTGGTTTGGCCTGGTACCAGGGATTGAACCCAGGGGCACTTAACTACTGAGGCACTTTTTTATTCTGAAGCAGGGTCTCAATGAGTTGCTTAGGGCCTTGCTAACTTGCTGAGGCTGGCTTTGAACTCACAATCCTCCTGCCTCAGCCTCCCAAGCCACTGGGATTATAGACATGTGCCAAGGTGCCCAGCTAATAAAGGTTGTTTTAAGAAACAGATATTGCTTCATTTTTGACCAAATTACATCACTCATTGTAAATCACTATAGCTTTATTAAATGCTTTCTGTATTCATTTCCCTGTGCTGGGTTCTAAGAAATGATTAAGACATAGTCCGTACCCTCTGGAGAATCAAAAAGATATGAAACAGTCACTTTGTTAGACACTTATATATGAAAATAATGCAAAGCAAACTGATACAGATAAAGTTGTTTGGAAGCACAAAGCAACAAGGTAAGAGCAATTTGTTTATTTCCATGCATTCTGGGAAAAATACAAATATAAATCTATTTCCAAGGAATTAGGATCAACTAACAAGTAACAATTTAGTTAAGGATGATGATCTCACACAAGCTAATTCAAAACAGAAGTTATATCCAAGCATCAATATGTTTCCATCAATTTGTTTTGCAGAAGTGATAATAAAGATTAAGAAAGTATATGGATGCAGGTTAGATTTGGAAAGGAAACATGATTCATCAAATACCACACAGATGCTGACTAGAGTGATTTTGGATGCAAGACAGAAAGATGTCCAATTGGGTAAACATCATTGCTTTTCTGAAACAGTGCAAACTATGTAGTGGACCACAATTATAGCACTGAGATTGGCAAACAAGAGTAACATCTGTGTAATAAGCAATTGATGAGAGAAAGAAGATGAGTGCATATCAAAGAGTAATTATTTAAAACCACCTAGGGGTGAGAAAAGAGATTGTATATTTCATGGGTTCAATGGAATGAACATGGAAATGAGAAATAGCTCTGGCAGTGCTCCAAGTATCATTCAGGTAATTTATATTTTGTGAAATCTTTGTGGGGAATGCTCTTTAGGGACTGTCTATAGTTCTCTAACAATTGAAGAAAAGGATCTCTGCTATTGAAACTCTTTTTTTTTAATGTACATTAAGCAGTAAGGCCACCTTGCAAGTGTGCCCCCTGCCAAAGATAGAACAGTCACAATTGCAACATTACAAAAGATTGAGTGTCTCAGCACCTGGGAATACATAGATGAGTCTACAAAAAGAATGGACATTCCCTCAGTGGGAAATTACTTTGAAACAGATAATGACAGTCAGCCAACTGAAGGATATAAGCCTATTTGAAGGATATGGTCTCCACTTGAAACTGGGATATAAAAGCCAAGATTCTTGCAATTATTCAGTGAAGTGGGAAATGAAATCAAAGGTACTGAATTACATTAGTGACCCAAACTATAAGGTGAATGCAATAAAGCTTTTATGTCCATGACCTCTGCAATGTGCCATCATACTCTCTGAAATGCACCATGTAATATTCCACTAATGTTGTATTTTGATTGTATTGTGTAGGTGTGATATTCAAGTTTCAGTGTATAAAATTCGGGATGTTGAGGGCTGGGGCTGGAGCTCAGTGGTAGCACACTTGCCTGGAATGTGTGAAGCACTGGGTTCGATCCTCAGAACCACATAAAATAAATAAATAAAATAGAATAAAGGTCTGTCAACAAATAAAAAATATTTTTTAAAAATTTGGGATGTTGAAATAATAACAATAGTGATACTATGCAGGAGAATGTTGTGATGTGTGAATGAGTACAAATATGTAAACACTTAGAACGATGTTTGGCACAATAAGGCCTCGAGAATAATGTCACAAGGCAAGGCCATAGGATTTAGGGCTTCTTTATTTTTTCCACAATTCTCATATATTAGGGCCCTTGGCTATATTCTACATTTCTTCTAGAAATCTATAACTTCTGAATGTCTTTCATAGCACAAGAAAGCTCAGGGAGACTCAAGTAAGGGGGCAATTTCTATGAACTTCCCCTTCCAGAATCTTCCAAAATCCCAAGCAATAGATGAGACAGAATCCCCCTTAGGGATTCATGGGAATAGCTTCTTTACTACCTAGCCACCTCTCCTTTCCGAAACTTCAGTCCAGGGAGAGGAGATAGGGACTCTATCTGCCTGCCTCTTTCCTGTATCTTCCCTTTCTAATTCCTGTATCCCACTGGGTCTTGTGGGAGTAAAAATTTCCTTTTCCCTTTCTCTCTTATCATGACTTTCCTTAGGTAAAGCTCTAAATGAAATGCTTTTGCCACTTGGTATGTGTTTTAGTCAGTTTTTTTTTTTTTTTTTTTTTTTTTGCTGTTGGAACTAAAAGGACCTAACAAGAACAACTGTAGAGGGGCAAAGGTTTATCTGAGGGCTCATGGCTTCAGAGGTGTCAGTCCATAGACAGCTGGCTCCATTCCTTGGGGCTCGAGGTGAGACAGGATATCATGGTAGGAGAGTGTGGCACAGGGAAGCAGCTCACACCATAATCCAGAAGCAGAAAGAGAGAATTCACTCTCCAGATACAAAATATATAGCCCCATAGCCCTACCCCCAACGAACCACTTCCTCCAACCATACCCCACCTGCCTTCAGTAGTTACCACTTAGTTAATCCATTAGGGATTAATTCACTGATTAGGTTAAGGATATAACCCTTACAGGGTTTCTCCTAGAAACCTTGCATTTGTCTCACACATGAGCTTTTGGGAGACACCACATATAAACAATAACAGTACGTTAATTGGGAATAAAAGAAATTTAGGAAATCTCTCCTCTGAGAAACTGCTTCTTTTGAGCAAGATGTGAGGATGGATACACATTTAGGTATGGGGTGGAGGTGGTGGGGTATCTTATGAAGGCCTCTGAGAAGACAGGCAGGGTCTGGTGAGAGTTAAGGATAGGCAGGAGGGTAGCAGGCTTAAGGAGAAAATCTGTATGAATAGCTGACCTAAGGAGCAAGGACTACAGATGAGAAGACACTTGTAACAGGATGATATTTTAAAAACATGTAACTGATTCATTTTAATGTCCCTGTCTTGTTTTTTGTTTTTACGAAAGATTTAACCCAGGGATATTTTATCACTGAGCCACATCCCCAGCCCTTTTTTATATTTTACTTTGAGACAGGTCCTTGCTAAGTTGCTTAGGGCCTAAGTTACTGAGGCTATCCTCGAACTTGTGATCCTCCTGCCTCAGCCTCAGGTAGCTGGGATTACAGGCATGTACCACCATGCCTGGCTTAATGTCCCAGTTTTGTTTTTACTGTGGTAAAATACACTTCATAAAATGTATCATTTTAACCATTTTTAAGTGTACAGTTCATTGACATTATGTATATTCATGTTGTTGTAGAACCATTACCGCTATCTCCAAAACATTTTTTTTTTATCTTTTCAAACTGAAATTCTGTACTTATTAATGAGTAACTTTTGATTTCCTTCTCCCCCAGGTCCTAGGAATCACTATTCTACATGCATTCTGTTTCCGTGAATTTGGCACTCAAGATATCTCATATAAAAGGAATCACACTGTATTTGTCCTTTTGTGACTTATTTCACTAATCATAATGTCTTCAAGGTTCATCCATATTGTAGCATGTGTCAGAATTGTATCCTTTAAAGGTTGAATAATATTTCATCATATGTATATATCATATTTTGTTTATCTATTTACCTGTCAATTACCCTTGGGTTGCTTCCACATTTGGGCTATTTTGAATGATGATACTATGAATGTGAATATTTAAATATCATTTTGAGTGTCTGTTTTCAATTGTTTTAGGTATAAGTTCAGGAGTGGAATTGCTAGATCATATAGCAATTCTTTGTTTAATTTTTTGAAGAATGGCCATATTGTTTTTCATAGTGACAGCATCATTTTCCATTTCCATCAATAGTGCACAGGGGGTCCAATTTCTATGCAACCTTGCCAGTGTTTACCAATACCTGGTTTTATTTCATTTTTAAAAATAAAATAGCCTTCCTGATGCATGCAAAATAATCTCTCAGTGCGTTTTAAAATATTTTTTTAGTTATAGATGGACACAATACCTTTGATTGATTTATTGATTGATTTATATGTGGTGCTGAGGATTGAACCCAGTGCCTCACGTGTGCCAGGCAAGCACTCTACCACTGAGCTACAACCCCAGCCCTTTTAGTGTGTTTTTCACTGAATTTCCCTAATGATTAGTGACCTTAAACATCTTTCCATGTGCTTATTAACCATATCAGTATCTTCTTTGAACAAAAGTCTATTTAAGTCCTTTGCCCTTTTTTTGTGTGGTGCTGGGAATTGAACCCAGATCCTCTCCATGCTAGTCAAGCACTCTACCACTGAGCTACATCTCCATCTCTAGACTATTTTCTTTCAGCAAGTTGAAGTATCTGTAACTGAACAGATTTTGATTTAGTTGTTTCTTGTTGAATTTCAGAAGTGTTTTTCCCCCTGGATATTAGTCTTTATCAGATATATGATTTCAAGTATTTTCTCCCACTTTATACTCCCATTTCACTCTGTTGAGAATGCCCTTTGGTGCTTGAAAGTTTTTGATCTTGTTGAAGTCCAATTTATCTTTTCTTTTGTTGCCTGTGTTTTTGGTGTCATCAAGAAATCATGGCCAAGTCCAATATCATGAAGGTTTTCCCCTCCATTTTCTTTTTCATGTCTCATATTTTTAGCTCTTACATTTAGGTTACTAATCCATTTTGAATTATTTGTTTATTTATTTTTGGTACTAGGGATTGGACTCAGGGGTACTTAACCACTGAGCCATATCCCCAGCCCAGTTTGTATTTTATTTAGAGACAGGGTCTCACTGAGTTGCTTAGCACCTCGCTAAGTTGCCGAGGCTGGCTTTGAATTCTCAATCCTCCTGCCTCAGCCTCCAAACTGCCAGGATTACAGGTGTGTGTCACCCATTTTGAGTTAAGTTTTTAATATGTTATAAGGCAGGGTCCAATGTCATTCTATTGAGAGTGGATATTCAGGCTTACCAGAATGATTTTTTCCAATGTCATTTGCTAAATGACTATACCCTTTACCCATTGAATAGTCTTGAATATCTTGTCAAAAAAGTGACCATGTATGTGAGGGTTTACTTCTGAGCTCTCTATTCTACTTCATTGGTCTATTTCTGTTTTTATGCCAGTATCACATTGTCTTAATTACAATTACTTTAATAATCCTCTTGAATTACTCCCTGATAAGATGTCCATTATTCAAGCCTACCCCTGAGGCTTATCTCCCTAGAGAAAGAGAAAATTAGTATGCTTAGGAGACCATTGATCATCTCCGATTCTCAAAGCCTGTGTAATTAGATAAGGCCTCTGTTTCTTTGCAGAGTTCCAATCAGTAGGAAGTGAGACAGTAACTTCCTGCCCTTTTTATTCCCTTCAATGTGTCCAATGAAACTCTCCCTCCAGGACTTTTACCGAGAGAGGAATGATTGGCCAGACATCTGTCCACCTGTCCCTCTACCTCTCTTCTCCTTCTCTCCATGATACATCAAAAAATAGATGAACTGTTTTCTCCATTTTTCTTCCTGACTGGTACCTCACTTATATAAAATACTATCGATAAGTCCACTAGCTCCACCTCTTGGGAATGTCAATAACATTGACCAGTCCATTTCTTCATCTTGACTTATAAGTTTGTCCATGGCTTTATAAATTATGGAATGGTCTGCTTGAGAGTTCACTGATCTCAACTAAATACCATTTCTCTCCCTTCCTTTCACCTAAGCAAGAAATGTCCTATTTAAGGGTCATTAGATAAAGCATTCTTGAGTGGGACAGAGAAGTGACTGAGGTTCTGCCTTTAATGGTGATTGGGAAGGCAGGTGAAGAGGAATAATGTGAATTCTTGACATGGTTAGAATCTTGAATTGTGTACTGAGTATAAAATATCTGAATAGAAGATATACACATGTCCAATGCTCCATTGAAATTGCCTCAGATTCAAACCAAGTGTACACTTATGTTTTGTGTTCAGTAAAGCCTCTTGATGCATTAACTTATGAAATAAAAATACTCTTGGAGAAGTGACTTATTGCTCTTACAAGAGATGTTCTCAACTGAGAATATGTGGGGACAGCAGCATAGCCAGGACTGCTAACTGTCAATAAATGGAAAGGCAGCTGGAAGTCTGGGAAAGGATACAAAACCAGGAATAGTAGACAACAAAGAAAGAATTTGCCAACTGTATGGCCCTGCCAAGCATTGGCCTTCCATGTGGATGGTCAAAGAATCTATTGCTGAATGTTGAAAAGCATCACTTGGACCAACCCACACAGGAGTCATTGCCATCTGTTTTACTGGCATTTGTTATTCTTCAGAGTTCACCCAGGTTTTCATGGAATATATAAATTTGGACTTTGCAAAATCCCACTCATTGAGTTTTAAAAATCTAAGCCCAAAGCATTTTTACTTCTTTTACTTAAAACCCTATTAAAACATATGCTTTATTCAAAATTTAGTTTCTCTGATTTTGTGACAACAAAGAGTATTTTTCCATGCAAGTGTTTATTTCTTGACACTTTTCTTCATTTATTATAACCTAAATATTAAGATGAGGAATGCTGTGGTTTATTAACTCTAATGACAGACTTCTTTAGCATACAATGGGAGTAAAGTCGTGCAGTTTTCTTTTTCATAAGATCTGACACAATTCTGAGTTCATAAAAGATGTTAACAGAACTACCATAAAATGTTCTGTGATAGAGTCTACTGAAATTTAATAAGGTACTCAGTTACCAGCTTTATTAAAACACAGTAAGTTTGTTATAATCCAATCTGGTAGAAACTCTCATTGTACCAAGTTTGTATTACATCATGTGGTTCTGCTTTACAAAGAGTCCCCCTCATCCAAACCCCTTTGGTGCTACATTTATGTCAATTAACATTTTTACTATTTGTTTCTAATATATCATATTGTTATTATTGTTCTTAAAGAGTTTGCTTTTTTTTCCCTCCATGTTTTTCATTGTATTATTCAAAAGAGTCACAAAAGACTTTAAATGTTATATTTGATTATACTTAGGATTCTGACAGAATGCTGTTCTAGGACTATAAAACACTACCATTTGGAATCATTATACCTTCCCTGTGATAAGAATATGAGGCCATGATGTTCCACTCTCTGAACTGATAATAAAAAGATGTGGAAGACTCATGTAGAAAAATAAAACATACATAATAGACTATAAGATTCCTGAGAGCACAATTATGATTTTGTTTCCACAGCCACTAATACTTATCACAGGCTTAAAATATGTCAGCTACAGTGGTAAGTTAGATATGTTATCTCACTTAAGACACCTAATGTTTTCTGTATTATATAAGCATCTTCATTTTATAGATGGAAATGAAAGAATGTTCATCCCCAGGACTGCCCCACAATAGTGTTTTCCAACTCCAAAGAAAGAATTTGGAGGATTCAACGGAGAGATTTTGAACATTTTGTTGCTGATTCACTCTTTGGCAGTGGTAGGCTAGGATACAATGGAGGGCTGCCCCAATACTATAAGTAGGGGCACATATAGGATATTGTGCATGCCCAATCCTCAGGCAGATTTCTGCAGATGGGTTATGAGTACATTCTTTTCTTTTACAACCAAGGTCACTCTCTTCAGATCCTCTCCTAAAGATTGGAGATGAGGGAAATGGCCATATTCCCCTCTCTATTTGCTTCTTATCATATTCTTTATGGTTTTTATCTCACTGCAAGCTTTCTTAGGTACTGATTAGTATTTAATCCAATAATGAGGCCCCTAGAAGCTAACTACTAGCCCAAAGTCACAAACTTAGCAGATGGTGCAAGGGAAAATATTCCCCAGTTCTAACTTCAAAATCGGTACTCTCAGCTGAGCATGGTGATGCATACCTGTAATCCCAGTGACTGGGAAGGCTGAGGCAGGAGGATTGCAAGTTTGAGGCCAGTCTCAGCAATTTAGCAAGACCCTGTCTCAAAATAAATAAATATAAAGGACTAGCGATTGTAGTTCATTGATAAAGTGCCTCTGGGTTCAATTCCTAGTATTAGAAAGAAAAACTTGTTAGCACTCTCTACTCTGCTGGAATGCTTCTCTGGATCTTTGTTTCCACAAAGCCTAAGATAGTGCTTAGCACTGAGTTAGTGCTCAAGTATATGTTTACTATAATGTTGATGATGTTAATAAATCACCAAAAGTCATTGAGATTCAATATTGCTTCATTTCAATGTTGTTTTTTTAATAGCCTTTTTTTGGTTGAATACAACTATTGTTTTATTTTGTTTATTGTCAAAATGATTTATGAGTAGATATAACTCGAAGAGGACTGAAAAGTAAATGTTTTCCATGGCTACAGGGAAGCCAGTCAGGAGGTCAGTGTGTTAAAATGGAATTTGACAATCAAAGAAGGCTGACAGAGTAAGTTGGTAGTGATGAGAAAACAAAAGACACCAAACATCAAAAAACACATGCAAGTCCCTGTACCTCCACTTGTATTCCTATTTCATTTGGTGCCACTATTATTATACATACTACAAAAAAGAAATCTAGAAAGCATCTCTGATTCCTCCTTCTTCTTTACTTTCCACCACTGAAAAAAATCATTTACTTATTTTAAATATTATAATTTATCCCCTCTCCCCTGAAAACACTGCCCTGTTTCATTTCTCACCTGGATTGGAACTTTTCAAATTAATAGCCCTGCCCACATAGTTATATGAATGTGTGTGTGTGTGTGTGTGTGTGTGTATCTCCCCACAGTACTGGGGAATTAAATCAGAGCCTTGTACATTCTAGGTAAGCAATCTGTCACTGAGCTATACCTCCAGCCCTTTTTGATTTTATTTTGACACAGGATCTGGCTAAGTTGCCCAGCCTGGCCTCAAAATTGCAATTCTCCTACCTCAACCTTCTGAGTACTTGGGATCATAGATATGCACTACCATAATAACTAAAGGACACCTAAATTTAGAATTTTATGTCACTCACCTCTAAACTTTTTTGTACCCCTTCACCAATACATGGTAAGGCTAATCCTATCCTATATTTTTTTCTTTCTTTCTTTGGTACCAGGAATCAAACCCAGGAGCACCTAACAACTGTGCCACATCCCAGACATTTTAATTTTTTTTTTTTTTAGTTGGAAACATGGTCTCAATAAGTTGCCTAGGGCCTCTCTAAGTTGCTGAGGCTGACCTTGAACTTGTGATCCTCCTGACTCATCCTCCCAAGTTGGGATTACAGGTGTACACCACCATGCCCAACCTGCTTTTAAAGTCCATGTCTATGAGCTGAAAATGAGGAAAATAATTCAGAAAATACCAAGTTTTTGTTTCATTTTATGGTTTGGGAAATACTGGTAGCCCTTGGCAGTAAGAGGTAGGTGGGAACTATATATCATATCTCCCACATCTTGGCCTTTAGATAGTATGTTACAGTGAAAGAAATTCTCAAGTTTAATTTCATGCAATGAACAAATATACATTAGGAAAGAGGCACAAAAAAATCCATGTAATCTGTTCTATAGTTCTAGGAGTTCTGATTATACTATTTCATGTGTTAATTTGACCATACCTGGAATGATGATTGCAACCGAGACACTTCTAATACTATTTAACTGGCCCTATAATGTACAACAGTGCCATTTTCATGTAGTTTCTGTTGTAATGAATCCAACTACTTTGTAGTTTCTTCACTGATGCATTCACAAATATTTATTTAGTTCCTCTTACATGCCAGTCACTGTTGTAGAGCCTGGAACATGGCAAAGTCCCTGTTCCCATAGTGCTTAAATTCCAGAGGGGACACAGAAAAAAAAAAAAAATATATATATATAATGATAATTCTATGCACAAATATTCAGATTCCTTATAGCTACAAGTGATAGATTCCCAAATAAACTACCAATGTACCAAAACAAATGATTTTAGCTGGAAGGATAGAGAAAAATCAAAAGATGAGTTGCAAGCAACAGAAGATTTTAGAGGGACTAGAACCGAAGATGTAGTTGCCTAAGGATTAACAATCTCTGAGTCTCCCCCTCTCATTTCCATTGTTGTTAACATATTGACTTTATTCTTTCCTATAGTAAATGATTTTTCTCCTGTGGGAAGAAAGGTAAAAGAGCAATAGTGGTTCTCAACTAGAGGCAATTTTTACCCATAGGAAACATTTCAATATTTTTAGAAATATTTTTGGTTGTCACAATGGGGTCGATGCTACTGGTATCTGTGAGTTGCAACTGCAAATGCTCTTAAATATTCTGTAATGGGCAGAACAACTGCCCACAAGAAAAAATTATCTTGTTCAAAATGTCAAGAATGCCAAAGTTGAGAAATCTTGCTCTAGGTGGTAACTCAAAGCTTACACCAACCCAATTTAAGAATTCTATAATGATCACTAGCATATAATAAATACCACAAAAGTGTGTACAACAGTAATATCAACAACATTTAACAAATACTGTATTCCAGAAAATATTCAAAGTGCTTCACATGTATAAACATCTTCCACCTCACAGCAATACTATGATGTAGGTACCACAGTGATACCCATTTTATAAATGAGGAGACTAACATTTAGAAAGGTAGAGGAACTTATCTGAGCACAGCTAATAAGCAATGGAATTATTGTAGCAGTACACACCGGTAAGTCCAGTTATTTGGTAGGCTAAAGCAGAAGGATTGCAAGTTGGAGGCCAGTCTGGACGACTTATCAAGACTTTGTCTCAAAAAGTAAAAAGGGCTGGGGATGTGGCTCAGTGGTATCACAGTCCTGGGTTCAATTCCCAATACCAAAAAACAAACAAACAAGCAAAAATCTAGAGAAAGAATCTGATTGATTTGAGTCATACATATTGCCATATCATAGATGAAATGCTGTGGCCAGGGGAATGATATATTATGATTGGCAGGGTCTAGATCATATGCCCATACCCCAAGAGGGCAGTATAATATGCTTACTAGATCCACCACATGATTGGAATGAGATAAAAACATATGCCTAAAAAAGAAAGGGAAAAGAGGTACAGGGAAGACAAAGGCATTACAAGTCCATATTTGCCAGGTGTGGTGGTTCACACCATTTGGGAGGCTGAGGCAGGAGGATAGCAAATTCAAAGCCACCCTTAACTTTGTGAGGCCTAAAGCAACTTAGTGAGACCCTGTCTTCAAATGAAAAATAAAATAGGTGAGGATGTGGCTCAGTGGTTAAGTGCCCTGGGTTCAATTCTTGGGGGGAAAAAAGTTTATATTTTTCATAATTCTTTTTCTCACCTCTGTCCATCTGTCTGCTCATGCTGCTTTCTTTGGTTTGAATCCCCTGCCCAATATTTTTCCCCAAGGACACACTCAGCTTGAAGAACCATATAAGGTAAAAATCTACTTGAAAACTTTCCATTCTTGCCCCTCCCAAGTTCACGTATATATTCCTTTCCCCTCTGCCCATAATATCCTATTTATGTCTCTATCATGATATTGTCCATATGGCATACAGTTCTCTCTCTCCCACTATACTGTGATTGCCTTTGAAACCATAAATTTGTTTTATTCATCTTTCTTTCCCAAATGCGTAGCTTAGTGCCCACACTTATTTGGGAATTCAGTAAATGTTGGTTGACAGAATGGCAGGTTGGAAAGCCTCTTGGGAAAAGTCAAAGGCAGTGGCCCTGAGATTAATTGAGTTCCTATGGTAGGATGTTAGGAAAAAATTCCCAGGTGATACAGTCTGTCTGGTAATAATTCAATTCTTTCAGCTGAGCAGCCTGCCAAAAACAATGCTTTTATAGTGGCTATATTGTGAAGTTCAGAGAAGTGAGCATTCCAAATTTTTAGTAAAATTATGAATCATAGACTCACAGAAGGATAAAGCTGGAAGTGTCTAGAGATTTAGGCCAATATTTGTCACTTAATAAATAAGAACTCTAAAGCAAGAATATTTTATGATAAACTGTGCACAGTAACATTGCTTGCATAAGAGTCAGAAATGATATTTGGATTTAAACTACTGCCCTAGTTTGCAGTTTTCCCATTTGGTTTTCTTGACTGTTTTCTTTCACCTTCGACATATCTCGGCTCCTAGCAACGCAGGAGCCCGATGGCTTAGATTTCTCAAAACCTTTTAGCATTCTATTGTCTTCTGATGCATTTTCTTCTGACCTTTTACTTTCTCTTTCCTTTCTCCCTTCCTGAGACTTCAGACATCAAAACCTTATTTGTCCTAAGAAGAACCCAGATCTTTATTTTCTCTGGTCATGAATTCCTAACACACCAATTCTGTCATTGGTAATTGTTAGAAGGCTCTCTTAATTTATGCACCTGTTTTGTTCATTGAAAGCATTGTCTCCAATTCTGTTATTTTCCCTGCCTAATAGGGCTGTCGATCCTGAAATATGAAGTGCAGCAGCCAAATTCTGAGGAATCATTTACAGTGAACTTCACATCAGGAAACTAAAAGTGCAGTGCTAAACTTTTGTTGGGACCTTTTACTTCCCTTGGGACCACAGCCATTATTGGGTGTTGGCTGAGGCGGCCTCATGGGTTAGCATTTCCCTAATGTGACCTGGCTGGATTGGCGTTGGCGGGCTTTTAGCCTGCACACGGGTTTTTGACCTTAGTCCCGCCTAATGGTTTAATCTGAAATCTGCCTAGGCCCCTTGTGATCGTGACGTAACTGCTCCTTATTGGTTCTCGGTACTGTCTCTTCTTAGTCCTTCCTATCACTATATAACCTTGTCCCTGACACAATAAAGTTGAGATTATTGCACCTTCATGGTTGACTCATCTCCAGACTTGGTGTGATTCTGGGCCAGGTTGGGTGGCAGGCGGGTCAAGACACTTAACCCTATCACTCAGCCCCGGAGACACTAGCTGGTTTAGTGCGCTTCACTACCTCTGTCGGAGGGCGGTTCCGACAGCTGGTGCCTTGGAGATGACAGGCTGGTCTCCCACGTACCCTTGTTGCAGGGGGCGACAAACTTTCATGCTAGGTCCGAGGTTTAAAGAGTCAAGTTTGTGTACCATAATTTAATTGAACTGTTGTATGACTTTGTCATTAATTCTTTATTCAACACCTTTGTAGGCAAGAAATCCAGGAAAAGCTATAATTGGATGAGGCTATGCTGCCAGTCATTTATTTTCCTCTCTCCTACATCAGGGGAAGAAATGCTGGAACCATAATAACAAAGCTTGCGGCCATTTGGGGTTGAGTATGTAAGCTTTTGTTGTTGTTGTTGTTAGAGAATATTAGGAAATATACCACCAGTGGCAAAGCACATAGAGTATTCCTGGATTCAAATTGTAGCTCTATAGGTTATGAATTGTATGATTAGTAAAGTTATCTAAACTGGATATATCTCAGTTGCCCCAGGTGAAACAGAGAGAGAATGAAAAGAACTCTCTTACAAAGTTGATCTGGAAATGAAATTAGTTAATACCTTGAAAGTATTTATAATGGTACCTGGCATAAGTGCTATATTGTCATCATTGTCTAGACCCAGTGGGGAAAACCATGTAATTAATTTGCAACATTTGGTATGGTACCAGAAGAGAGGTTACTCTCTCTCTTTATCATAAATGTGTCATTCCTGGTAGAGACAAAGGAAAAATTCAAGCTCAAAGAGTACAATTTGGGAAAAAATAACTTAGCTATAGCCACGTAAAGACCAGACAATTTGAAGTCAATATAAATGCTATAGTGACTCAAATACCCCGATCCAACTTTGAAGGCAACAGAGAAAAGCAATGACTCAATTATTTCAAAGGGATTAAAGAGTAACATAGCACAGTAAACTCTAATCTACAATGTAGATGGTAGATTACATCAAGATTGAGATATATCAAGTTTAGGTAACTTTACTAAGATTACACAGTTAATAATTTATAGAGCTAGAATTGGTAATCTGCAATCTAGAATCTATATTATAGATTACTACCTAAAATCTATAATAGACAATGGTCTAAATATAACATATCATTTAACATCTGTTGGTAAATTTTATTTTTTTTATTTTTTAATTTTTTTTGTAAATTTTAAATAATCCAAGTTTAGTTTAAAACAATGCTTCACCTTGTGAATTCAGCCAGTTTCTAATTGGATGCCTTCCCAGAAATCTGAATTCTTTTTTGTTTGTTTTGTTTTTTCATACTTCCATGCATTCTGTCAATGCAACCTGAACTTTCTCTGAGCTGTTGTTCACTGATGAAATAGTATTTCCCAATTTTGGTTCTCCTGGGCCAGAGTGGGGAATGTGAATAAATGCTTTTACTCCCATACTTGTTGGCTTTCCTTAGTCTCTGTTCCTTTTAAAGTCAACCAATGATGGTGCACACAAGTAATCCCAGCTACACAGGAGGCTGAGGTAGGAGGATACCAAGTTCAAAACCAGCTTCAGAAACTTAGTGAGGCCCTAAACATCTTAGCAAGACCCTGTCTCAAAATAAAACATTAAAAGAGCTGGGATGTGGCTCAGTGGTTAAGTGCCCCTGGGTTCAATCTCTGATACAAAACAAACAACAAACAAAAAAATGGGTATTTTTAATTTTTTATTACTCTTTTCTCTTCTATTAACCCCATTTCTAGATGTGGATATTTATCCATCCATCGGTGGTGCAGGGGCTTGTTGACTCTTTCAAAACTCTGTGACCACATATCTATTAACAATTAGCCCTATTCTAATATATAAGCATACTCCTACACAATAATGAAGACATATACAACCAGGCCTTTCTTTCTAGTTAAAGATTCCATGTATATTCTGTATGTAATACTGGGCTATTCACCTATGCTTTCTGGGACAAATTTATTCTACATGTGAAATACCACATGTGGTGAAATATGTGAGATTTATAACAAAATGAGACTTTATGAAGAAAGCAGTTACATACAAAACCAAAATAACTTTCTTCCTCAGCACCATGTATGGATACATTGGGAGACATTTCTGGCATAGACTTTTTAGTTCATGGAAAGAAAAATAATACAACAATATGATTTAGTTGGAAGTATCTAGAGTAGAACATCAGTTTATAATCCTTATGTATCATCATATAATTCTATAATCTTTTAATCTTTATGATCTTAACTAGCCATATGACCTTAGTCAAATCACACAACCTGTCAATCAGGGAAAATAACACCTGTTCTATCTGTTTTTTAGAATTGTTACATTCAAAGAAGTGTTAAAAATAACTATCTGCAAAACTCTCTCTCTCTTCTACAAAAATATTTCAATAAAATTTGTTTTATAAAATTGCACACTCCAAACACAAATTTAGTACTGTACATTATTTAAAATTCTAAACTTACTAAGATAATAACATTATTTTCTGGAATATATCATTACTTTCAATGTTAAAATAGACATGAATGTTGCTGGTGATTGAGTAGTAAGTACCACCATAAAACTCCCAATCAAGCCTAGGGATATAGCTCAGTTGGTAGAGTGCTTGCCTCACATGCACAAGGCCCTGAGTTCAATTTCCAGTACCACCAAAAAGTTAGAACCAAGAAAACCCCCAATCAAGAAAAGTCCAGGGCCAGATGGTTTCACTGGTGAAATTGACCAAGCATTTAAACAAAAAATTGAAGGGGAGAGAAGACTTTCAAACTCATTTCAAGATGCTAGCATTATATCTTATATCTGATATCAAAACCAAATAAAAACACAACAAAAGAACACTAAAAGTCAATATCTGTGAGGAACATAGATGCAAAAAAAAAAAAAAACCCAGAAAATAATAGCAACTTGAATTCAACAGCACATTAAAAGGCTTATACAACATGATCAAGTAGAATTTCTTTCTGTGATGCATAGATGATTCAAAATATGCAAATTAATTGATTATTATACCACATTAACAGAATAAAGAATAAAAATCTCATGATCATCTTAATAGATTCAGAAAAAGCATTCAGTAGAATTCAACACCATTTCATGATAAAACTCTTCAATGAACTGGGAAGAGAGAGAAGTTACCTCAAAAGAAGAAGGAGGAGGAGGAGGAGAAGAAGAAACCCATAGCTTTAATCATATGCAACAGTGAAGAACTAAAAGCTCCTCTACAATAAAATAAGGGAATAAAACAAGGATGCCCACTCTCAACCCTTCGGTTTAACATAGTATTAGAAGGCCTAGCAAGAGTAATTGGGCAAGAAAAAGAAAAAAAGTTACCCAAGTAAGAAAGGAAGAAGTAAAATTATCCCAGTTGGAAATAATATGATCTTATGTATAGAAACTCCTAAAGACTTCACAAAGAAAAAGCAAATAGAAAAAAAACATAAAATAAAGAACTAGGGGGAAATCTAAGATTGTGGGCCAGAGGGAGGCAGCATTCTGTGTTGTTCTGTGACCTGGGACACAAGTAGTGAGAATACTGCTTCTCTGACAGCAATATTCCTACTCTCACGCAGGAATCACAGCCACCATGCCCATGCAGGGCTCCAGGCCTCAGCATCAGAGCAGGTCTCCCAACTACTCACCCTCACAGGACAACTGGGTGGCCCAGCAGGCCCATTGGCATCAGCACACAGCGCAAAACTTTCAGCCACCCATCTGAGCAGAAATCCCGAATGCCACTCCCACATAGGACACCCAGCAACTACCCATGTGCAGGACCCTGGGTGACTACCCTGAGCCACTACTCCCACTACCAACATGAAGCTTCCTCGGTTGCCTCCATCTTGGGACTCTGCAGCAATGAAGATAGTCTCCTATGCACCATAGTCTGTCTGTACCTGGGAACTTCTCATAGGCTCTGAAGACAACCACAGCCACATGCTGCACACCACAGAGCACTCTCTGAACACATTGTCCACATCCAATGCCATCATCCTCCTCCCCCTACGTGACCTGACACCCCATCACTGAAAACAGCCACTTCCATCTTGGGACACCTTCATCACCATCTTTAGTGGGGGCAACTCCCAGTTTTGAACTCCGGCTGGCCGGGTAGCCAGTTTCTAACTACCCCCTCTCCCCAGCAGCCACTAAACAGGCACAATGATACCCTGCTTACCTTCACTATCCTGAGGGTGGAGATACCAGCTAACAGATGACCCCACCTATTGGATGAGAAGGAAAGATATCAAAAAATGACATTGAGAAAATTTAATATCCCAAAGGAGAATGAAATTTGACCCTTATTTTATATCATGCACATACACACAAAAGCACTGAAAATGAATTACAGATATAAGACCTGAAAATTGTATGACTCTTAGAAGAAACATAGGAAAAAAACTTGATGACATCAATCTAGGCAATTATTTCATTTATGTTACACAAAAAATTCAAGCAACAAAAGCAAAAATATGTGGTACTACATCAATCTAAAAATCTGCATAGTGAAGAGAATGATCAGTAGAACAAAAAGACAAACTATGGAATGGGAGAAAATATTTACCAGATATAAGGGTTTGCCTTCAAACTATATGATGCATTGCTAAAACTCAATGGCAAAAACCTCATAACCTGATCTTTAAATGGGCTAAATGCTTCAGTATACTTCTCCAAAAAGACTAAACATGTGAATGGTCAACAGGTGTATGGAAATATACTCAACATTGCTAATCATCAGGGAAATACCAATCAAAACACAATGAAGTATTACCCCAACTGTTAGGATGGCTATTTTTTTAAGTCAGCAAGTGTTGTCTAGCATGTGGAGAAAATATAACTTTTGTGCACTGTTCCAGGAATGCAAAATGGTGCAAACACTGTGGAAACCAATATGAATGTTCCTCAAAAAATTAGAGATAGAATTACCCTATGAGTTGGGTGTGGTGATATACACCTATAATCCCAGTGACTTTGGACGCTGAAGCAGGAGGAACATGAGCTCAAAGTCAACCTCAGCAACTTTAGCAAGGCCCTAAGCAACTTAGGAAGACCCTGTCTCAAAAAATAAAAAGGGTTGGTGATGTATCTCAGTGATTAAGCACCCCTGGGTTAAATCCTCAGTACAAAAAAATCTGTTAGGAGGACTAATATGTTCACTGTTCTTTAAAATTTTTTAAAACAAAAAGAAAGAACAGTTTAAGAGGTCAAACTTTTAAAATAAATTTATCACACATATCTATGTTATTTGAATATTTTCTTCTGTGAAATATGTCAGGTATTCTAATCATTATTAATTGGACTTTTTTAAAAGTATTACATGAAAATGATTTATATAGTCTGTATACGAGTCATTTGAAAGTATATAAATTGAAATTTTTAAACAGATGAATCTATAAAACTGTCTTCTTTTTCATAAATTATTTTAATTAATTTTAATAACATTTCATACTCTGAATACTAATTTAAGAATTTATTTTTTAATTCTAAATGTATTCAAAGAAATACTCAATAGTTGGGAATATATCATAGTCATGAATGCTGTTGAAGAGTAAGAAATATTCATAAGACTCCAATGAGGATTGTTTTATGTAACAAATACTTGGTCATTGTATATAAAATATATTTATTTTGTATAATGGAAAGGTATATGCTTTTTTTAGTTGTGTATATTATAATGAAGCAAAACATTACTATTTAGATGACCAGAGATGACTGTAAAAATGGTTGGTGGACACCACTCTCTGATCAGTTACATCAGAAAGAGCTTCCTGATGCATGTTTTGGATGCTAATGTTTATTCCACATTTCAACCAATTTCTTTTATATTAACAAAAGATTGCATATACTCTTAAATGATCCATGCAATTGAGTAACAGAGGTAGGAGCACAAGTTTGAGGCATGTGATGTCACCATTTGCCATCTGACCCTCCACACTTTTGAAGAAGATATCAAAAATAACTCACAAGGGAGATACCTGATCTGGATCTTCCATTTCAAAAGCCTTTTCATACTCTTAATCTTACCCCTTTTTCTCTTTTTTCTGCAAGAATTTTCCCATCCAGTTCTTCCCTATGTTGGGACTTGTTTGTGGCTTTTCAAATTAATATCTATTTTTTTAACATTTTTTAAGATGTTGATGGACCTTTATTTTATTCATTTATTTAGAAGCGTTACTGAGAGTTGAACCCAGTGCTTCACACATGAGAAGCAAGCACTCTACCACTGAACCACAACCCCCCCAGCCCAACATCTATCTATTTTTGATAAAGAATCTCAGAGAAAATGTCTAGAAACAGAATGGCCTTACCTGTGATCTGTGGCATGCCAATCTACTAAGTGCTCTTATTTAACCAAAAATCTGTGGTTAAATAAAATTGGAAAATGTTGTATTTTGTATCATTCTCTCAGAAATTCAAACTGTACATTAATGTACTTTAAGATGTTAGGAATTCCAGCAGTTAAGAATTGGGTTTCAGGGGCTCGGGATATAGCCCAGTTGGTAGAGTGCTTGCCTTATATGCTTTTCCCACACTTATTTGACTGTGTACCTTGTTTCCAAGGCACACTTAATAATGCGTCTCAAAGACAACCTTTCTTTATTACCTAACGTTGTATTCGAAAATGCCATTACACATTACCCCTTTTAATAATGTATTTGTTTTTAACAAGGAATATTTTAACTTAATAGGTGACATATTTTTACAGAAAAGTTTTTCTTTTTATTCTCTTTTCTTTGCTATACCTGAGTTATTGCATCCATGATTTCTTATGCTTATTATTGTACCTGGATTACTTTCCTTCTGCCTAAAATCCATTCTTTAGAATTTCTTTTAGTGAGAATGTACAGGTTTTCTGAAAATGTTATTCTTTCACCCTAATCATTGGAAAATGGGCATATTTTAATGGTTATGAAATTCTTTTTTTTTTTAAATTTTTTAATTTTTTATTGTGGGTTGTTCAAAACATTACAAATTTCTTGACATATCATATTCCACACTTTGATTCAAGTGGGTTATGAACTCCCACCTTCACCCCATACACAGATTGCAGAATCACATCAGTTACACATCCATTGATTTACATATTGCCATACTAGTGTCTGTTGTGCTCCGCTGCCTTT
>NW_026000261.1:1688731-1697510 GCF_001458135.2 Marmota marmota marmota | reverse complement strand
TACTCCACCACTGGACTACATCCCCAACCCTTTTTATTTTATTTTATTATTATTTTGTGCAGTGCTGGGGATTTAACTCAGGATGGCACACATACTGGTCAAATGCCCTCTCACTGAGCTATGTCCCCAGCCCAGCTGATTGAAATTCTAATGTCTTTCTTTGTTATGTTTCCCATTATTGTTAAGTTTGTTAATTGCTTAAGTTGATGTTTATATAAACATGAATATAAACTGTAAGATAGCATGAAAATAATTCCAAAATAGAAACAAAAACAAACCATCTCTAGAAAAGGTGCTTGCTAAACAAATGAATATTTTAAAGAGGACTAGAGAAGGTATGCCTAAGTTACAGATTCAAGATTTTTCAAAATCACTTTAGCAATTTTCGTTTACTGGCAAATAAATACTCAAAGCATTGTGGACCTTTGAGAAATCTCAATTATAACCTACTCTCTTTATTTTCTTAAATATATCTATTTTTTTTAAATTTTTTATTGTGGGTTGTATCTATTTTAATTGACATATAGTAGTCATATATATTTAGGAGGTACAATGTAACATTTCAATCCCTGTATACAATGTGTGAAGACCAGATCAGGGCAACTGGCATATCTATCATTGTAGACAGTTAAGATATAATCTGTTTTCATCCCCTTATCTTATAGATTCAGAAAGCGAGAGCATGCCTACTCCATATCTGGGAGCAGGATATTTATGTATTGTGTCTTCATCCACTAAGTATTTCCAACTCTTTCTTGCTAGCCATTTATGGTATAATCAAAATTTTATTTTTACTAAATTGAGGCCACCAATTGGTTATCTTTTTATAAAAGTTCATTTTATTACACTGCTTTAAAATAACCCAGCTATGTTTCTCAAAAGTATATGACTTAGAATTTTTACTTTATCAGAATTGCCTTCCCCTGAATTATGAATTACTAAAGTTTATCTCTCTTTACATCTTAGAGGTATGCTATTTTTCAAAGAAGGAATTTAGTAATGGTGGTAAAGTTTTGTTTACATTCTCTATCTTCATATTTGTATCATTTCAGCATAGTTAATAAATCATTGTCCCTACCATGGATAAAAAGGTGAAGAAAGTTTAACTAAGAAAAATGACTTTTGAAGAGCTCCTTTGAAGATTTTTATTTTTAGGCTGTGAAATAATTTTATACCTATTTTCTGATTTATGGAGTATGGTTTTTTAAAATTAGTCACCCTCCAAAGCACATTCATTCCAGTGCAATTCAAAATGTCAAAATACATAAATACATGTAGAGAATAAAGTTAGTTTATAAAAATGGAAAACTTGAAAATTTACTGAAGTTCATATTATTATTCCTTTGTCTTGCTTTCTTTTTATGAGCATGGGATTATGTATGTCTCAATTAGTCCATTTGCCCGTCATCTCAGTCCTCTTTTCAGTATCTCCTGAATAGACATGTAATGTTCTTTGTTGTCATTGTTTTAGTTTATATGTGGTGCTGAGGATTGAACCCAGGGCCTCACACATGCCAGCCAAGTGCTCTACTACTTAACCACAACCCCAGTCCCAGACATGTAATGTTCTTAAGCCTGTTTTTCACTGTTTGATATGGAATATGCCCTATTTCTCTCTCTTTTTTTTTCTTTTTTTTATTGGTTGTTCAAAACATTACAAAGCTCTTGACATATCATATTTCATGCATTAGATTCAAGTTGGTTATGAACTCCCAATTTTACCCCAAATACAGATTGCAGAATCACATGGGTTACACATCCACATTTTTACATAATGCCCTATTAGTAACTGTTGTATTCTGCTACCTTTCCTATCCTCAGCTATCCCCCCTCCCCTCCCCTCCCATCTTCTCTCTCTACCCCATCTACTGTAATTCATTTCTCTCCTTGTTTATTTTCCCATTCCCCTCACAACCTCTTATATGTAATTTTGTATAACAATGAGGGTCTCCCTCCATTACCATGCAATTTCCCTTTTCTCTCCCTTTCCCTCCCACCTCATGTCTCTGTTTAATGTTAATCTTTTCTTCCTGCTCTTCCTCCCTGCTCTGTTCTTAGTTGCTCTCATTATATCAAAGAAGACATTTGGTATTTGTTTTTTAGGGNAAAGAAAAAGAAGTAAAAAAAAAGAAAAAAAAAGGCGGGGCGCACTGAGCTTTCTTTGCCTCGGGTACTTACAATCCACTGATGATTACACATTCAGCTTCTCCGCCCGGAGCGAAGCGAAAGAGGAAGCAGATGGGAGCAAAGCGCCCGCGGCTCTGAGCATCCAAGCGTCTCTTTTTTGATTTCTTTGTTCTTCCTGCTCCTTGGCAAAGTGGTCCGCTACAGATTAACGGTGAAAGCTCTAAGAGACTGTGCGAAATCTCTATTAAAGCCACTGCTTTGAGCACCACGCTCAGCACTTCAGCAACCCCCGTACGCAGCGGCCATCTTCTCCCCTATCTGGAAAATCACATTCTAGGAGTAGAAATTTTTGTTGTTTATAATAAGCATCTCATAAATTACTGACGTTAGCAAACATGAATATTAAGAGTTTCCCAATAAGGCTCCAAATGTGTAAACCCAATTAAGTCTCTTAAGAGTTCTAACAACTTGATTTCATTAATTAATGTATAGCTCCCATACTACTACTTTTTTGTCAATCCCTTTCCAGTTCTTAGCTAGGCTGAAATATCAATTATATGGAAAACTTCTCCCAGCTCCAGTATACCCTCAAAATTCCCATTGTGAGAAATATACATATGAATCATAATCAAAGGGAATCAAATATTCTGTAGCTCAACAACCTGACTAAAGCTCTCTGTGCCAAGTCTTCAATATAGAGGTTAGGTTTGTTTTTTCCTCTGAGCAGTATGCTGAATATATTTGTAAGGATTTCAGCCGTGATTCCTTGACAAGGCATCAAGACGTTACTGTTGTTCCTGTCATTCAAAGTTTTTCCCATCAGATGTAACACGAGCAGAGAATGGCCTATCACCCTAATCTTCATAATTTCATTCAATAAGTTCACATGTGATCATTTTGATGAGTTTTATGTTATATAAAGAACATTGTTTCAAAGATTTTCAACATATCTATAATACTTGTTCTAGCTATGAGTGAATTTATCTAAAGAAACAAACGTAACTATTAAATACCACTATATATCCAGCACTACTAATAGAAAAGACTTCTCCAAACTTGTTAGAAAATGCCTACCTAAAAAGAAACTTTGGGTTTACATCTATTATTCTTCTATTTTCTATTTGTTTAAAATCTGTTTATTTTTTATTTTACTTTTCATTATTTTTATGAAAGAATCCAAAAGGGGAAAACATATCTTTTTTTTAAAGAGAGAGAGAAGAGAGAGAGAATATATTTTTAGTATTTATTTTTCAGTTTTCGGTGGACACAACATCTTTATTTTATTTTATGTGGTGCTGAGGATTGAACCCAGCGCCCCATGCATGCCAGGCGAGCACATTACCACTCGAGCCACATCCCCAGCCCAACATATCTACCTTAATTTGTTTTTGTAATCTTTTGTAGAAAAGTATACAACGACTGAAGCTTTTTAACAATGTCATCTATGGAAACCCATGGACATTGCTTTAACATGTGCTTATAAAATTAAAGCAGTTTTAAAGATTTCTCCTAGCTCCTGAACAATTCTAGAATTGTCCCTCTGAAGAAATCTTTGTTTTTCTAGATAAAGATGAGAGAAAAAGAATGTGTGTGAATGTAACCTAAATTACTAAGCCATCAGAATATTGGAAAAGGATGGTGATTTGAAGGGAAGCTATTCATGAGTAGGGAGTAAAAATAAAACAAGTTAACTCCACAACAGAGGTTATATTTTGAAGTGAGTTGTTCACACATTTAAATATGTACATGTGTATGTAATGCTTTGTACATGTGAATCTCTGTGGTATAGTAAAAACTTTCTGGGAACTAATTCTAATTCCTGAGTTCTAATTCCAGGTGAGTCTGGGATCATCTCAAGTAGAGTTAACTAATTTGAGCAATTGTCAATTTCTTTATATAATTCTAGAAATGTCTATGCCCACAGGGGTATGTATACAGGAGTAAGCAGGTGAAAACTCCCCCTGGCCCTGTGCTTGTTTGTTTGTTTGTTTATTTGTTTGCTTGCTTTGTTTTGATTTTTTGTCTTTTGTATATTTAAAATATTTTCTGCCTCCTAAAAAGAAATCCTTAAATACAAATGGCCTGAATCTGTTAATAGGCAATCAATGCCATTTCACAAAAGGCTATATTCAACCCCAACTCTACAATAAAAAACCAGGACTATATAGAAAAAAATAAATAATCCTGATGAGAAATTCAATTAGAGATTTCTATCCACATAGGCACTTGAATATGTCAAAAGCAACTTGGAATTTTAGCTACCTTTCATAAATCCATCAGACTTACAAATCAATTATCATCCAAGGAAATAGAAAATTGTGAAGGTTTACAAGGTACTGTTTCCAAAGAGATCTTTCAAGGGTGTTTGAAGGGGCTTCTTGTCTGAACAATGGCTGGTCTGCCTGAGCAAGGAAATCAGTAAGGTGCCTGTGTTGTGGTTACAGGCAGCTCTTATAAAAACTCTATAAAACAGTCCCCGGAAGCGATCAATCAGCAATGAACCAACTGCCTTCCCAATGCTGCTTTTTGTGTCAGGCTCTAACAGTTCATAAATGAATGAAGTTTGGAAGTTAGAAATTGAATGTCTTTTATAGTTTTATGTTAACTTGAAGGTCGCCTTCAACAGACTACTCAGAGATGGTTAAGGTAACTTTATTACAAGTTCCTCTTCCAGAATATAACCCACTCAGTGATTAACGGTATGACCAGTCAAGGAATTAGAGTCAGGATTGGATTAAAGGTCCTAATCCTGAAGAATTATGGTGACCTACCCACTGTTATGTAATTTTATAAAAACAACTTTTCAATATAAAATTTGAACACATAATAAAATTAAAATAATTTTTCACTCTTGAATTTTAATTACAAAATCTTGATAGATTAATCAAAGCTGAACTTGTGGGTGCCTGAAACATGAGTTGAGTTTGACTTTTGAGGAATTCATTACTGGGTCTGGGATAAGATTTCTGGAATCCATCAGAAGCATCCTTTCAGGTCATCATTCTTTCAATTTGGGCTAACTAGAGTGCACACCATATTCAAATTTCAGAAAAATGATTCAACAATTGTAAAACTCCTAGAGTCATTTGGAAGCACCCCCCTAGTTTTTGTCTACCAAAGGGGCTTAATAATAATTTCAGAAGTTGGGATTGTAGCTCAGTGATAGAGAACTTGCCTAGCATGTATGAAGCACTGGGTTTGATCCTCAGCACCACATAAAAATAAATAGATAGATAATGTTATAAAAATATTTTCATGGGGCTAGGGATGTGGCTCAAGCAGTAGTGTGCTCACTTGGCATGCATGCGGCCCGGGTTCGATCCTCAGCACTACATACAAACAAAGACGTTGTGTCCTCCGAAAAACTGAAAAATAAATATTAAAATTCTCTCTCTCTCTCTAAAAAAAAATAAATAAAAATAAAAATATTTTCACTTAACTTTTTATTTAATTATTGCAAATGTGGTATTTGTTGGTCAGTGGTTGGATGCCAAGAAATCACATTCATCTAAAATAGCCAATGTAAAAGAGATTTAGAATTTTAAAATTTCTCTACCCAAGGCACTTGTGAAAATCTTCCGACAATTCTTAATTGGTGCACATATTCATTTCTTAAAGGTGGATACTAATCATATAGTACCCTTTAATAGTGATTATTTAACCTGTACACAAGACCAACAGGCTTTTGGGGAATCTTAGTCCAAAATCAGATTAGTCAAAATAAAAAAGAATTGTCAAATCAATACTTCGTTCAAGCAAATTGATTAAATTTGGTTGTCTGAATTTTTCACCTTCTCATCCTGGTACTTTTGGATGATGTAAATGTAGCTTTTTGGTGGACAGAAGGCATCAATGAGGATTTGTTGTAAACATAAGCCTATATTAATGTCATAATTCAGAAATATGATTATTATAAGGCAGTGTTTGACTTGTCCTTGAGAGGGATTACTAACATTCTTTAAGAACTAGATTCCAGGTAACTTGCTATTTTTATTAATTTTTAAATTTTATATACTCTTTACATTAACTCCATGAAGTTAGTCTTACTATCACAATATTACAAATATGGAAACTCAGGCTTAGAGATATTAAATAACTTGATAATGATTAGTAAGGATAGATCCAGGACTGAAGCCCAGGTAGACAGACTAGAAACTTCTTTCATTCATTATTTCTCAGCCTTTTGGCTAAAATCAAGTGTATAAATGTCTCTCTTTTTTAAGCAACATCTGTTGTGGTTAAAAGATGTGGCTCTGGAGCCAGATGGCCTGAGTTTGAATCCTGTAATTTTATTTGTCTCACTTATTAGCTGTGTGATCATGAGGAAGTATGTTCACCACCTGTGCCTCAGTTTTCAGATGTATAAAATGGAATAATAATAATGTTTACCTCATAGGGGTTATGAAGAATTTGTAAGTCAAAGAGTAAACATATAAATCTTTTAGAATAATACTTGGCACAAAGTACTATTTAGGTGATAGCAATTATTACTGTTTGAATTATATCATCTAGTTTATTGCTGTCATAATGAGTCAGTTTGTATTCTAAGCATAGCAATTCATTTAAAAAAATAAACTATCCACAGGGTTTTACAAATGAATGGGAGAAAAAAACAAAATGATGATTTTCTTGCCAATCTCATATAACAGTATTTTTCCCTGAGCATCTTTTAATACCAGAACTTATCAGAATGTCTAGCCTATTGTTCCCCTACTCCTTTTGCAAGCCACACCCCTTTGACAGATATAAGTTTAAATTGTCCTTAATGTTATTTGTAATTTCAAGATAAATTAAAGATAGTAAACACATTAATACAGCAAAGAGTGACTTTATCTCCCCACTGCAGACATTTACTCTTCCACTTATTTTTCCAGCATTTCAGAAATACTGATTTACCAACTCTGACTAGATGTGTTGAGTGTCCTTGGACAAGTTATATAGCTTCTGATTACTACAGTCACCTGCTGTAAAACAGAGATAAATACACAGGTTTTACTTCTCCACAAGGAAGCATTGGGAAGAAAATGAAATGCTACATCTGGAGATCCTGTCTGTTTCGGAAAGCCTGATGCAAAAGAAAGACATAGTTACTGTCATGGATGGTAACAAACTTGTCATCTTGTTATTAGTAGTTCATTTATCTTTAGCTGAAAGCATTATAGGTATTTCATTATTTTCAAAGTCAAAGACACACAAACCTTTTCTCAACATGGTTGGTAAATGGTATTTCAATTTTAGGAAGGACAATTCTATGGAGAAAAATACCCTG
Source organism: Marmota marmota marmota (assembly GCF_001458135.2). Classification (NCBI taxonomy): domain Eukaryota; kingdom Metazoa; phylum Chordata; class Mammalia; order Rodentia; family Sciuridae; genus Marmota; species Marmota marmota. Next base: position 1,690,114 of record NW_026000261.1, on the reverse strand, counting down.
TTATGGTTTAGATCTGGAATGGCCCCCCAAAGCTCTTGTGTTGAAGGTTTGATGGCCAGTGCAGCAATGTCCAGAGGTGGGGCTTTTGGAAAGGGATTGGATTGTGAGGGCTCTAACCTCATCAGTGAATTAATCCATTTTCCAGATTAATAATTTGGACTACTGAGAGATAGAAACTGTAGCCAGGTGTGGCTTAGCTGAAGAAAGTAGGTCATTGGATGCTTGCTCACAGGGACCATATCTTATCCCCGACCCCCTTCCCCTCTTTCCTTCCTGCTTTCTGACTGCCATGAGCTAAGACACCTCCTCCCACCATGCTCTGCTTCACCTCAGGCCCAAAGCAATGCAGCCAGCTGAACTTAGATTGAGAACTCTGAAACTGTGAGCCATAATAAATCTTTCCTCTAAGTTGTTTTTGTCAGATATTTTGGTTACAGCAATGAAAAACTGATCAACAGCACCCATAAACCTTTAACGAACACTAATGTTAATTTTTCCAGTGCATTCTAATCTGGCAATTTATAATTTAATGGCATACTGTTTTTAAACATATCCAATACAAACACTATCCTTATTATTCATGCATTGTGAGGAAACTAAGCTGTGAGTTGCTACTATTTAATATAAATGATATACATGTCTTAGGGCACTTTTATGGTAATAATTTGAATGAGTCAGAGAGTTATACAGAATAAATATATTCCTGGTCACTGATTGCAGAAAGATTGGTTAATATACCATATTCATTATTTGTACAATCTCTCCTTATTGCTGTATTTGCATGCAAATGGCTTCATTTTTTCTTCAATTTAAATGAATTCTCTATTACAAACAAAGAACAAAATGTAAAACCATAAAAGAAAATTTGTGGGCTGCTTTTATTAAAAGTGGTTCTAAAAAAATAGAAGGAGAAAACTGCTGGCAGATTCATTCCATTTTCATATTCTCATTGGAATTTTAGCAAGCATTAGGCAAAATAGGCATTATTTTATCTCATCTATATTTGCCTTTTTCTCAATAGTGATGGATACCAGAAATGGAAGTCATGGAGTAAGATTTAACATTGAGTTGGGGAAAAGAAGGAAATGAAAATAAGACAAGGAAGGAATTCTGTGAAAGTTTGCAGCTGCACAAATGTACAATAGTAGGATAAGTCAGCCCCCAAATGAACACACCAAAAAAACTTTAATCTCATATTTGTGAGCTAACTCTTCCTTCATTCATCCTGTGTCCTTCCCACACAAACATTTCAGACTAAATCTGTCCCTTTAATCTTTGCTGTCATTCAGTTAAAGTGCTGATCACATTTTGATTGACAGCAAAAATGACTGCATTGCATCATTTTTATAAAAAGAACAATTTTAGTATTTTGCCAGAAAGCTG
>NW_026000261.1:1675313-1687053 GCF_001458135.2 Marmota marmota marmota | reverse complement strand
TTGCTTCCACCTTTTTAAAATGTTTTATTTGTTTCAATTAGTCATACATGACAGTAGAATGCATTTATGACTTTGATATATCATACATAGATGGGATATAATTTCTCATTTTTCTGAGTGTACATGTTGCAGAATCATATTGGTTATGCTGCTTCCACATTTTGGCCACTGTGAATTATGCTGCTATAAACATAGGTATACAAATATTCTTTTTTTAATGCAGTATTGGGGATTGAATCCAGGGACACTTTATCACTGACCTACATCCCCAGTCCTTTTTTGAGACAGGGTCTCACTAAAATGAGCAGATTTTGAGTAAGTAATTTGATGAGTTTTGGCAAATATGTTAATCAATGTAACAGCTACCCTAATTAACATTTGTATTACCCCATCTCTCCTCCTAATTTTTATCACCACAGGTTAGTTTTGCCTGTTCTACTTCATATTAGTGAAATTATTATTATTTTTTTTTGGGGGGGGGGGTTTGGGGACTGATTTATTTCACTTAACATGATATTCTCTAGTTCCATATATTTGCCAGCAAATGCCATAATTTCATTCTTCTTTATGTCTGAGTAAAATTCCATTGCGTGATACAGTTTTATTTTATAACTTACATTCCATATTCAAATTTTGCCTATTGTCTCAATAATGTTGTCTAAAGTGTTAATAATGTTAAGAAAGAATCTAATCCAGGATAACACAATTCATTCAGTTGCCATGAGTTTTTAGATTTTTTAAAAAAGATGTTTTATAAAATTCTATTCAACTTTAGTTTGCCTCATATTTTCTCATTTGAATGGTTACATTCAAATTACATGCGTTTGGCAAGACTATTACATAAGTGATATTAATTATGCTGATTTACCACAAGTCTAATAATGCAGGTAAAAGGCAGGAGACAGAAAAGTTCTGTAGACCTGATAAAAGAAAGTTTAAAGTAACAAGAGATTGATGTGAACAATTCAAGTAACACATAGAGAAGGCTGTGGGAGTAACTCAGTGTAGAGCACGTGCTTATCGAGTACAAAGCTTTTGGTTCAACACCTGGTAAAAGATAGGAGGGAAAGGAAAGGAAAGGAAGAAAGAAAATATAGAACTAACATTAAGGCATTGAGTCAGAGTTTAATTTATATCAATTATTCTTTCTTTGGTGCACATAAAATAACACTGTGTCTTACAACTGATGTCATCTTTCAGTCAATGAAATATGTTAGTAATTTGAGATTTTTTTCTCTCTTTCTATTCATTAGTGTGGCTAAGGGCTTATCGGTTTAGTTTTTTTTTTTTTTTCAAAGAACCAACTTTTTGTTTCATTGACTTTTGGGATTTTTTTGTTTGTTTCTTTATTTCTATTTCATTGATTTCAGCTCTGATTTTATTTATTTCTTGTCTTCTACTGCTTTTGGTGTTGATTTGTTCATCTTATTCTAGGATTATGAGATATAATGTTAGGTTATTTGTTTAGTGACTTTCTATCCTTTTAATGAATGAGTTCAATGCAATGAACTTTACTCTTAGCACTGCCTTTATAGTATCCCAGAGATTTTGATATGTTATATAGCTATTCTCATTTACCTGTGTTTTTTTCGTACCTGATTTCTTATGCTACCAATTGATCATTCAATAGCATATTATTTTTGTCTCCAAGTGTTAGAGTAGCTTCTATTTTTTATTTTATCATTGATTTCTAATCAATGATATTGTTATATTTTTAGTATAATTGGAAAGAATGCAAGGTATTATCTATACATTTTTGTATTTGCTAAGACTTGCTTTGTGGCCTAAGATATGGTCTATTTTAGAGAAGGATCCATGTGCTGCTGAGAAGAAAGAGTATTGATGGATGAAATATCCTATATATGTTTGTTAAGTCTAAATTATTCATTGTAGTTTTTAGTTCTATAGCTTTTTTATTTAATTTTCCTTTGGATGATCTATCCAGTGGTGAGAAAAGTATGTTAAAGTCACCCAGTATTATTGTGTTGTGGTCTATTTGATTTTTGAGGTTGAGAAGGGTTTGTTTGATTTACATAGATGCTCCATTTTGAGGGCATAAATATTTATGATACTTATGTCTTGTTAATGTATAATTCCCTTAATCAGTATAAAACGTGCTTCTTTGTCTCTTCTGATTAACTTTGGCTTGAAATCAACTTTGTCTGATATGAGGATAGAAACCCCTGCTTGTTTATGAGATCATTATGAATGATACTTATTTCCCATCCTTTTACCTTCAGCCTATGGATGTCTTTGCCTATGTTGTGAGTCTCTTGAAGACAGCATATTTTTGAGTATTATTTTTTAATCCAATCTGCCAGTCTGTGTCTTTTGATTGATGAGTTTAGGTTCAAGCTTATTATTGATAAATGATTTTTATTCCATGTCATTTTGATTTATTTCTGGTTGTTAATTTGAATTAATTTCTCCTTTTATTGACTATTCTTCTAGCATAATTCTTCCCTTTGCTGGTTTTCACTTTTATTTTTCATTTCTCTATGAAATATTTTATTGAGTATATTTTATAATGCAAACTTCCTAATTGTGAATTCTTTTGTTTATCATGGAAGGTTTTTAGTTCATCATCAATTCTGAAGCTTAGTTTTTCTGGGTATAATATTGTTGGCTGGCATCCATTTTTTTCAGAGTTTGGTATATATTATTCAGAAACCTCCTAGCTTTGAGGGTCTGGGGTTCTGAAGTCCATACTGATTTCCCTCTAAATGTGATCTGTCATTTTTCTATGATAGCCTTTAAAAATTCTATCCTTAATCTATATGTTAGGCATTTTCATAAAATATGCCTTGGTGTGGGACTGTTGTAATTTTGTATTTTGGGGGTCCTGTAAGCCTCCTGTATTTGATTTTCCATTTCTTTCTTTAGGTTTGGGAAATTTTCTGATATTATTTCATTGAAAAGATTGTGCATTCCTTTGGTTTGTATCTCTGAGGCTTCATCTACCCCAATAAATCCTAAATTGGGTCTTATCCCATATTTCTTGGAAGTTCAGTTCATTTTATCTTAACATCTTTTCTCCATGGTCAACTGTATTTTCAAGATTATATATTTTATCTTCATTACCTAAAACACTGTCTTTCAAGTGGTCTAGTTTTTTGGTGAATCTTTCTATTGAATTTTTAATTTGTTTTATTGATTCCTTCATTTCAAGGAATTCTGCTTGATTTTTTTTTTCAGATTCTCTCTTTATTGTAGTGACCTTTTGCTTCCTGTATTTTCTTTTTGATTTCATTCCTTGCAGATAAGTTTGAGTATGTATATTCTAAATTCCTACTCTGACATTTCTTCCACTGTGGTGTTGTTGGAGTCTATTATTGAAGTATCTTGCTTTGTTTGGGGCAGTTTTTTCCTTGCTTTTTCATGTTGCTTGTTTATCTACCCATCTAGCAGTATGGACATGATATAGTAGAGTTTCTACCCTTTGGACTTGTAGTGTCCCTGAAGGTTTCTAGTACCTCACCATTTAGGGGGTGACAAAAAATAACAACCAATGCAAACAACATATAGTGTTAAACCAAGTAGTTCCTACTATGACATCTACAGTGCTGTCACAATAAACAGAAATGATATGATCAGTTTTTGCCCACAGTAAGTTTGCAAAAGGATTTATAATTTCAAATGGTAGACTGGAAGAGAACAGAAGTGATGTAGGACATGATGATTATGAGGGAGGAGGAGAGAAAATAGAAGTAAAAAGTTAAAGGAACAGTGAAAGAGAGAACAGTAGAGATTGACTGTCAGCAGAAGAAAAGAGAGAAAGAATCAAGGGAAACAGATAAGTAAGAGAAATATGTATACATATAAAATAAATATTTAAGATATTAAAAATAAAATAAAAAATGGAAGAATACAAAACAAAACTGAAATGAACTAATCAAAATCCTAGCTCTCAAAAAACTAATTCATGAAAAATAATTGACTACAAAAATGCTAGAAATGAGAAAAAATATGAATATGTAAAAATATCCATGCACAATTACGGATACAATTAAACAGAGAAAAGAAAAAAGGAAAAAAACATGAAATATGTTAATAATAGTATTTAATAACACAAGAGTAATTTAAACCCATTGTATCAATTTGAAAAATACCAAATGTTTAAATAATAAAAGTGAAATCTTTCATAATCCCCCAGTACCAGTCGAGACACTCCAGTTTATATTATTATAGCAAGCTAGCTCCCAATACTAGTTGTTAAAACTACAAAGTTTTATGGCTGGTTTATGTTTCCTGTCCATTATGACAAAGAGGTTCTATTCATAATAGTAATTCAAGTACCAAGAATGATGGAACAACCACTAAGTTGAACATTACTGTCAGTCATGTCATAGCACAGAGGTATTTTGGACGGTCTACATGCTCCATCCCAGAAATGACATATTCTTTCTGCTCACAACTCATTAGCCAGAAATAGTTATAATGATCCACTCACCCTGAGGGAGACCAGGAAATGCAATTCTATCATGTGCTAGCAAGACCAAAAACTTTTAACAACTAGTGATAGCAGCATTTATTACTCAGTTCACCACCATTATTCCACCATTATTAAGAAGTGAATATGTTTTCCTTCAATTTAAAGTGTCTATTTACATATTAATTGTGAGACTTGAATTCAATATATACATAAAATTTTATTTTACTTAATATTGCAGTAACAATGTAAATGCTTTTAAACATGTCAGTTAATGGTTGTATAATATTCTATTTTGCATATTTATGTTAATATTCTCATTATTGAGTATTTGTGATATTTTATATTTATATAAATTTAAACAATACTCTGATGAGTATCCATATAAATTTATATTGATAATATCAAGTACTATATTAGCTTTCAGTACTTTAAGCTATGAAATAAGCAAAATGAGGATTTTAGTAGCTATAGCATGCAAAATAAAGACTAGCATATTTTCTAAGTCCTTTGGCTGCCATCCAAATGAGTTCACAAATAGAAGAGCTAGAATTTCTGGGTTACTGATAGAACTCTCAACAAAAAGGATGTCCTTCTTATATTTAAATATAAGGTTAAACAGGTTGAGAACGCCACTTCTGGCAAATGTGGAGTCATAAAGACCAGATTTATCCTCCTGCAAGAAACAGCATACAAACAAAAATGAAAAAAAGAGTTATACAATAGTATCAACACTGGCTATCAGGCAATCAAGAACAGTGATCTCTGAAAGACTAAATAGAAAAGATGAGCCACATGATGTCCCAGTTAATTGTCTTGAGGAAATTCTTGAACTTGTTGCAAGTGGGGTGGAAGCAGGAACCATACCTAGCACTCACATGGAACCAGGAATTATGCCTTTTCCCACAAGTCAGACTGGAAAAATGTTCATGGGCCATAGAGTTGAATGTTCAGAAGGGTCATAACTGATTAGTGTGGGGATTAAATAGTGCTGAATCAAATTAATCACTGCTCTGGTCCTAATATTTCTTAAAAGCAAGACATAAAAGGATCAATTTATCTCCAAGTAATGTTATTGCATTGAAGAACAAAGCCCAAGAATATTTATATTTTAAATATTTATTCCTGTAATATATATTCCTATATGTGTGAATATATGTATTTATTTGTTTGTTTTGCAGTACTGAGGTTTGAATCCAGGGATGCTTTACCACTGAGCTCCATCCCTAGTCCTTTTGTTTTTTATTTTGGAACAGGGTCTCCCTAAGTTTCCCAGGGTGGCCTCCAATTTGCAGTCTTCCTGCCTCAACCTCCCAAGTTGCTGGGATTACAGACATGCACCACCATGCCTGGCATATATTTGATGAGGTAAAATTTATAATTTCCTTTGCATAAAAATAAGCAGAAAAATGCAACTCATAATGGGAAGCAAAAATAAACAATTTAAATTAGTCCAGATGTTAGATGGTAGCAGACAAATACATTAGACTAGTTTATTGTTGTATTAAATATATTCAAAAAAGTAAGTAGAGACATGAAAGATGTTTAAACAAATTTCAGTGAAATACCTAGGAATGGAACTTCAATGTGTGTGATGAAAAATTCACTACTTGAGATTAATGGCAGACTAGAGATTAAAGACAAAAAATATGAGCTGAGAGTAGAGCTCAGTGGTACATTGTTTGCCCAGCATGTGTTAAGCATAGGGTTTTATTGCCAGAACTGCAAAAAGAAAAGAGGAAATTATTGAAGACATAAAAACTTGCAAAAATAAAGTGGGAGAAATAATCTCAGAGAAAAGGAAAAAGAATTGAGCATTCTGAAACTCTGAAATAATTTCAAGTAGTCTAATATACAGATAATGCAGGACCCAAGAAGAAAAGAGAGAAATGAGAAGAAAGAAAAAAGATGCTCAACAAAGAAAGGAAAGAAGCTAGGGAGGTAGCTCAGTAAGAATACTTACCTGGCATGTGCAAAGCCCTGAGTTTAATCTCCAGCACTGCAAAAAAAATTGTAAAAAAGGAAAATATTCTTCCAAATTTGATAACACTATAAACTCAGAAATTCAAGTTCAATGAACCTCAAGCACAAGTACGTAGCAAAAATGCAATAAACACATGTCAGAATCAAATTGCTTAAAGCCACCAATGAAGAGAAAAAATCAGCCAGGGTATGATGAACAAACTTGGAGAGCTAATGCTCTCTGATTTCAAGATACATTATATATTTATAAAAGAGTGTGGTTTTAGCCTGAAGATAGACAAATAAATCAAGAGAACAGAGTAGCAAGTTCAGAAAGAGTTCCCCAAGTATATGGACAACAGATTTTAACAAAGGAAAGTCAATGGAAAAACGATACCCTTTTCAGTAGATGTTACTGCTCACTTAGATATATATATGCAAGAAAATGAGCTTTAATTCATACCTTTCATTCATATATGCATCATATAAAATTAATTGCAAGTGGATATTTAACGTCAAATGTAAAACCTAAAATTCAAACACTTGTAGAGAAAGGGTCAACAATGGTGACATGTAGATCAACAGCCCCTTTTTGTGCATGAAATTTTATTAGAAAATAACTTCACTGATTTGTTTTCATATTGTCTATAAATGCCTCCATGCTATACCAATAAGGTTGAATATCTGTATTTCTAATACAACTGAAAGAGAAAAAACAGTTGATTAACAAATATATAAAAAAAGTTCTACATCTCCAGTAATCAGAGAAATGAAAATGAAAACTACTCTAAGATTTTATCTTACACCAGTCAGAATGGCAATTATCAAGAATACAGACAACAACAAATGTTGGCAAGGATGTAGGGGGAAAGGCACACTCATACATTGCTGGTGGGACTGCAAATTGGTGTAACCACTATGGAAATCAGTATGAAGATTCCTCAGAAAACTTCGAATGGAACCACCATTTGATCCTGGTATCCCATTCCTCAGAATATACCCAAAGGACTTAGAATCAGCGTACTATAGTAACACAGCCACATTAATGTTTATAGCAGCTCAATTCACAATAGCTAAACTGTGGAAGCAACGTATATGACCTTCAATAGATAAATGGAAAAAGAAACTATATCATGTATACACAAAGGGATATTACTCAGCATTAAAAGAGAATAAAACTATGGCCCTTGCAGGTAAATGTGTGGAATTGGAGAATATCATGCTAAGCAAAGTAAGACAATCCCAAAAACACAAAGGCTTTTATGTTCTATCTGATAAGTGGATGCTGATTCATAATGGGGGTGGGAGGATGGGAAAAATGGAGAAACTTTGATTGGGCAAAGAGGAGGGAGGAGTTGGGAGGGGGCATGGGGGCAGGAAAGATGGTGGAATGAGATGGACATCATTACCCTAGGGACATGTATGACTGAACACATGGTGTGATGCTGCATCGTGTACAACCAGAGAAATGAAAAGTTGTGCTGCAATGTGTATAATGAATCAAAATGCATTCTGCTGTCATATAGACCTAATTAAAATTAATTAATTAATTAATAATAAAAAAAGAAAAACAAAGATGATACTACATAGTTCTTCATATTAACCAACACTGGAGTAGTCTTTACAAATTATGGCCTTTTAAAGTAATAGCATAGTAACAGTATTCTGATTGCTGTCAATTTCAAAGAAATACTATTATGGAGTCCTAGGTTAGAAAGGCCTGACTTGGAGAAGTCCAGCCACTTGAATTTTTTCAAATGAAGAAAGTAATGGTGAAGGGAAGGGAATTTATTAAGTATAGCTATACCAGGAAGGACCAGGGTGACCAAGTATCCTCAGACTTGTATTCAAGGAACTAAGACAAGCATGGGAAGGAACAAAAGCAGGTGGCAAGAAGTAGGCATAATCAAGCAGCCTTGGTCAAACTGTGGTCTGATTGATTATTATCAGAGACAATTAAAATGTCTGGAGACTTCTAGGCACCTCTCTGGTGGTTTGGTACAGGATGTTGTATAAGCTGGCAATTGACAATCTATTGATTATGAAGTCCCTGCAAATCTTGAAAATATCTTACTCTTATCATGGTGTCTTCTGCCTTAAAGGGGGAAGATTACCAGCTTAGATAAATACTCAAGTGATTAACATGTCCACATGGTGAACATGTGCAGAGTTGAGTAGGAATCTTACACAAAATTTAGGGTAACAAAGGAGACAGATGCAAAATGAAAGCAGAGATACCAAGCTTTTATCCTGCTTTCAGTTGCCCATCAGACATCTGCAGGCCCAAGTGAAGAGTCAGTACTTTTAGTAAAAGCAGCTTCTAAATTCCTGTTATAGTATCCCTAGTCTAAATCATTACCATGAGTAGTTTTTGGGTCCCCCTTCTTTTTAAGTTACATAATTAGTAATTACTGATTTTTTTTTGTGTGCAGGAGTTTTAAGACCTGTAAGCCTAGGATTTATATAATTCAGTGACTTTTTCAGAGTCCTTGTATGGATCTTAGAAAGTCACTCTCCACAGATTGCCTACTTATGACAGGTGCCTGAAATTCTACCATCAGTTCTATACCAGTTACTTAAAATTTTGACCTTTTTAAATATGTTCTTATGAATGGTTTATTTTTAAAAGGATACAGAGAATGGGGGATATATAAAATATGAAATCACCTTTCACCTAGAGGAGACAAAAGGACAGTACATCTCTGAAAATACAAAAGGGCACTGAAGACAAATCTAACTTTTACAGTTTTGTTGAGGCTGCCCTTGGTAATACCTCACTGAAATACATTAAAGCTAGCAATTGAAGTCATAGGCATATTTCAGTACAAAATAGATATAGCATCATCACTAGCATTTATTTTCTCTCCTCCAGTCGATAGAGTCCTAACATCACCAGAAATGATAAATAACTGAGTAGAAGCTACTTTACTTGCTTCCTATGATGTCAGAACACCCAGATGCAATATTTACTATTCTATCTGGATATTATGTCTCTGCGATGCCAAATATACAGCTGTTTCCAAAGTGTTGAGCTATCAGTGATATTTTTCATTTTCCCTTCCCAATGTTTGGCACTGGTAATACAAGTGTTTTGTCCAGTTAGAAGTCTGACTCCTCAGTAAACTATTCAGGTATATCATTGGTCACCTTCACTTCCTTGGGTCCAGTCTTCATACGGACAACTTACTATAATCCCTTAAAAGTGTAGGCAATTACAGGTACACTGCTAGAATCCATGCCCCTTTTCAGCTGTTTGCTAGTTGTATCACCTTAAGGGAATAGATAACCTTTTCATGTCTATTTCTACATCTCCAAAAGGAAGATGATAAACATACCTAACAGAATTGTTGCCACAATTAAGGTAACTCAGATAAATGTGAAATATCAGGCATATCTTGAGCATCCAAAAAATATTATATGTTTATCACTCCTTGTAGTCAAGCATTTAGTAATATCATAGAGCTTCCTTGGAAATGGGGAATGGATGATACTGGAGTTCCTAGGCCCTCAAAGTCTTTTCTTCCAATTATTAAAACAGATCTAGAGGGACTTGTAATTGTCAAGCCTGATGGGTAGTGGGGTATAGGACTTTACAAAGCCCTTCAAGTTCATGCAGACCTGCCTGGGCATGTGATTCCATGTTTACAATGTGAGCAAGGCAGAGAGCTTCTTTCCTTTTGCTTTAAGTAGCCACATGATTATAAAATAGGAATAATAGTTACTGCTAATCTTCTTTGCTCAATACCAGAGGAATATCCTCTTATGAAGGACCTTTGTCTTAGAATTTCAATTTAAGATTTTATAATTTAAATGCAACAAGAAGGGAGGAAATAAGCTATTTAGCTTTGTACATTTCAGCTCCAAACAATTGTCCTTAAGAGGTGTGCCCTATGGATGCAGCTGTTCATTAGGGAAGTTACTTTTGCTCAGAGGTCAGGTCTTAGGCAAACTGTGTAGGTGATGTAGATCCTTAGAGCTCCTCTGCCCCCCCCTTTGAGTGGTCTTTGGACTCCATGAAATGTCTCTGCCCCAGGTGTCCACTGCCTTCCCTGTGGTCTGAATCTTCCCAGTCATGAAGGAAAGAGATCTGATGCATTACTCCTCAATAAAATGATAGATAACCTAATCTGTTATCTCTTCAAGAGAAACTTCAAAAGAGACTGCCTATAAAGGAGAAATCCTCACTGGTGGGAAGTTTCTGTAATGAGTCTCAAGAAAGAGGTGCATATAGAGAGTAAGAGATTCTAGTCTTTACATCCCAATTACCTATTTTACTGGAGTGTAGGGTGATCCCTCCTTGATCTCTTAGCAAGTGGTTGGGAATGGTCAGAAATCTCAATTTTTCAAAATCCAATAATTATGACTACCATTCCCCAAGTGTCAGGAAGCCTCTGGGGTTGAGCTAATCCTGGAATAGAAATAATGTAAGGTTAAAAGAAAAACAACTTTGATCTACAAACCTGTCAATCAATTTTAATTCTGTGCAGAAAACTCTCTATGTGGTCAAGATGCCCCAAGCTTGTTGGAATCAAGAGAATTATTCACTTTCAGTGCAAATGACTATAATCTAATGGAATGCACAGCTCTATATATTCACTGAATCTTTGGGAATCAGAATTCACAATCTCCTGTCTTAACTGTCATTGTCTGTTCTGTATAAACACAGCATTGTTTTATGAGAATGTTAATGTGATAACTGAGCTTGATAAGAGGCTCAACATATTTATATTAGGCTTATTTTAATGGTCATTATATAAAGATTTTACAAATTAACTGCTTAGAAATTAATTTCTTGCAAATAGCAACCCCTTTAGATGAGGAATTCTGTTTCTTATTTTTTCCCCTGCTTTTAGAATTCTGAACACATGCCCAAAACCATTTCACCATAGTCTGTGTACCTGTCAATATAGCAATGATATGATTTAAAATTTCCATTATTTGAACTGAATCAACATAAATTGGAATGAAAGCACTATATGCTTTTAGAAGCAACAGAACTGAAAGCCTTACATTTCAAAAGCATGAGACTAGCTGGATGGGCCCCGAATTGCTTGAATAGCCTAATTTCTTGCAATAGGAATAGATTAAATCCTTTAAAAAATCACACTGGATATAGACATGCTTTTTTTTTTAAATTTTTTATTGTTGGCTGTTCAAAACATTACATAGTTCTTGATATATCATATTTCACACTTTGATTCAAGTGGGTTATGAGCTCCCATTTTTACCCCATATACAGATTGCAGAATCACATCAGTTACACATCCATTGATTTACATATTGCCATACTAGTGTCTGTTGTGTTCTGCCGCCTTTCCTATCCTCTACTATCCCCCCTCCCCTCCCCTC
>NW_026000261.1:1668087-1674642 GCF_001458135.2 Marmota marmota marmota | reverse complement strand
TGAATGGAGTGGTTGTCCTCATTTCCATTTCAGAGGATTTGTCGCTGATATACAGGAATGCCTTTGATTTATGCGTGTTGATTTTATATCCTGCCACTTTGCTGAATTCATTTATTAGCTCTAATAGTTTCTTTGTAGACCCTTTTGGGTCTGCTAGATATAGAATCATATCATCTGCAAATAGTGATAATTTAAGTTCTTCTTTTCCTATTTTGATGCCTTTAATTTCTTTCTAGACATGCTTTTTTTTGACACTCAAAATGTTGCCACAAACTTCTTTGCTAGTATGTTGTCTATATCTTGCCCTACTCATAGATTTAGAAATGTAAATTCTACAAGGAGAGCAGAATATAAGCTTGCCTTCTAAGTTCCATCTTTTGAGGCAAAACTATGTTCAAAATATGACTTAAATAAATTCTATCCCACGGGGCTTTTCTTTTCCTAATATATACACCCAGGAGTTTTTTTTTTTAATCTGTCTTCACTTTTATGGCTAATGTTGCTCTGAGAAAGGAATTATATACCAGTCTTTGAATATTACACAATGTAGACACATATCAAAATATCAGATGGCACCCATAAATATGTACAATGTTTATGTGTCAATTTAAAAAGTGAAAACATTAAAAATAAAAAAGAAATATACAAGAGAAGTCATGAACAAGTAGGGGCAATATTTGTACAGGCAAAAATATTTTTATAGGCAATAGACATATGGCTGATTCATATTTGAATTAAACACCACATGATCTTAAAGTAAAAAGAGCTGAAAGTTGCCATTCAGATCATCATATGGAGATTAAAAGACAAAAATACAATTAAGTGATGTAAGAAAATTTACCTGAAAATAAGAAACAGAGTAATATGGAACTGAAGACAGGATTGTACACAATGTACACATGTATCAAAACACCATATTGTACCTCAACAATTTATAGACTTATTATGTTAATACATAAAATAAAAAATTAGAAAGAATTACATATCATTTTATCTTACAATGAATTCAATTCAGTGTGCATGTGAGAAAAGTAGTATTTCAAAATTATTTTTATGCAATTATATATATTATATAAATATGAAAGGTACACACACACACACACATACACACACACAGTGTCAAAATAAGTCTGTACAAAGAGACAACTTGCTGAATCATTTATGCAACCTCACTTTAAGAGAGATTATTTAAAATTAGCCAAGGCAGAAATGTTACCACATGCCTCCATTAGCAGCTCAGAAGAGCTGAAGCAGGTTTCAATGAAGTCCATATCTGAACATAAAACACAGAAAAGAGGTTTTGTTTAGAGAGAAAATTTGCTTCAGATCCTTCTGCAAATAGGAAGTTCTGTCATTGTTAAAAGAAATCAGCTTCCCTTATATTGTGTGTTTTCAAAAAATAATTAAAGAAATATCTAGTTAAATTTTATTGCTATAAAACCACAAATAACCCAGAGAGAAAAGCAGAAAAAGAATAAAAATAAAGTTATCTATCAAACAAGAAAAGGAAATAACTGATAGTTGTATTTGTTTTCTTTACTTATTCATTGAAGGAAATTGAACTAATTGTTATACAGTTTTACTTTTGTGCTTGAGTGTGTGTGTGTGTGTGTGTGTGTGTGTATAATTCAGTTTGCTGTAACAACATCAGAATGTTATTTTCTAAGAAGTTCTTAGATGAGAATCAAACAACACAGATCAATGGACAGCAATAATATTAGAAAAATTTGGAAAATAAAAACTGATTAAGCCTTTCCTAATATTGAAGGAATCTGAGGCATCTGACAGGAATAAGCAGTAGAATTAATATCCAAAGAGATAGGAATCTTCCATAGCAGACAGTCATGTATCTAAATGTAATACACCCTGCCAAAAAAGGATACCAGTTTACATGTATGTATTTTTCATAATAAACCCGTGTTTTGAGATAGAATCCCTACTTTAAAGAAGACATAGCAAACCTCATCTTATGAAAAGTGCCATTAGAAAAGCAGTTTATGTTTTTGTAAAGGGAAGATATCTAATTATCATTTTTCATGATTTTTTTTCCTAAAATTTCTTTAAGATGTTCGGGTATAAGATTTTAGACAAGATTTCTAAGATGAAGCCTTTTGAAATTGGATCATAAATATTTTTTAAATGCCGCTTATCAGTTGATATTCCTCTTTCTTTTCCAGTTCCTGATCTTTCTTTTTTTTTTTTTGTATTTGTTCTTCTTAGATATACATGACAATAGAGTGTATTTTGACATATTATACATACATGGAGTATAACTTGACTGTTTCAATAATTCAGTGTAGTACCATGCCTGATGTTACCTTCAAAGCCTGTTATGGTCAAAAGCCAACCTTCATAGGAATCACAAAATTTATGCCTTATATATCCTTTTCCTCTACTGGTTGTTGTTGTTGTTATTGTTGTTGTTGTTGTTGTTGTTATTGTTATTATTATTATTATTATTATTATTATTATTTTACTGAAGCAATTCCTATGACTCCTGTACTATTTGAAATTCTGGGCACAGCTTCTGAAATCAGAAGGTTTTGTCTATCAAGTGCATATAGTAACTGCTACACTTTGGATGTTAAGTGGCCCCCAGGACTTGGTCCCTAGGTGGCAATATTGGGAGGTAGTAGAACCCTCAAGTAGGGCCTAGAGAGACCCTGATCTGTTCCTGTCTCTCTTTTTTTCCTAGCTTATATGGCGAGGGACTCTGCTTTGCCAAACATTCCCAACATGATATTCTGCCTCATGAGAGGCCCAAAGAAATGGGGCCACTTAAGCTTGAACTGGAACCTCAGAACCATGAGAGAAAATGTCTTTGGTCTTTGCAAAGGTATTTCTTTATAGTGACAAAAAGTTAAAAGTTAACTAATAAAGTAACTGGGAGTTGCATATCATGAGTCAATTTTTCCCACTACTTTGGACTCTGAAGTGTTTCATCTGTTCCTAGTAATGTTCTTTCCCAATAGAAACTGGGATAATATATGACATGCCTTATGTTTAAAATGCTGTAAGATGTTTTGACTTGTTTGTTCAGTCAAATGATATAAATTATAAATATGAGGAAGATGAATGTTCCTAATAAGAAATGTTCATTGCAGTCAGTAACTTTCACCACTTTTCATCATATTGTCTGATCGTATCATTGTAAAACTTAGCACATGCCTGATTCATCTAGAGGTTATAAATATTCATGTGTATTTATAAATGAAAAATTCACAAAACTAGTACCATATAAAAACAGTTTTTAACTTAAGAATGAAGTAGAACATTGGTCTATGCACCCAAATCATCAACCTAGGTATTTTATTTATAGTTGAAAGATATATTTATATACTTATATTTTATTTGGAGATATGAAAATAACTAAAACAATCATATTCATTACTAAAAATATGTTTCTTGTTATATCTGATCTTTTCAGAAAGTTGACATTGAAAGATGACCTCATTTGTTAAATTTCCATTAAAATTTATGTGTGTGTGTGTGTGTATAAATTGATGCTATACTTATATTTGTTTACTTCAAGAGCTAGAAAATCTTATGATACTTTATCATATTTTATTTTTCTATTAAAATAAATACTTGCTTTATAATCTAGTTACTAAAAACTAAGTTACAAAGGACTAGATATGTCAGATGTTGAAAACCTCAGGAACCTTCAGTTCTTCCATTGGCTACTCGAAGTGACTTTAGGTCTTATGTAACTGGTCTTAGGCCACTTTTAAGTTCCCATTCTCCACATTCATAAAACAATGAGTAAAAGTTTGAGTATCCCTTATCTGAATTATTTGTCAAGAGAATTGTTTCAAATATCAAAATTTTTTCAGAATATTTGCATGCACCTAATGAGATATCTTGATGATGGAACTCTAGTCTAAACATTAAATTTATTTATGTTCCATATACATCTTATATATAAGCCTGAAAGTCATTTTATACAGTATTTTTAGTGCACCTTTGTTTTATCTGTGACCTGTGACATAAGATCAGATGTGGAATTTTCTGCTTGTGTCATTTGTTTCCAAATATCTGTTTGGAAACATTTCAGAATTTGAATTTTTGGCTTATGGATGCTCAACCCACAAAGCATTCCATAAATTTTTCCTATTATTATTGTTGGTATTATTAAATGATATCAAAATTTGAATGAAAGAAGTCAGGCCTGGCAACTGATAAAAATTTGACTAGCTTCTTTTGACACTCATTGTCATTAATGATCATGTTTCCTTGTGATTTCAAAGTTCTCATGTTCCTGACATTCATTAGCGATCTATGAAAGCCTTTCTTTTCAGATAAGGATTACGATATTTAAGTACAGTGCTATAACTGATTAGCACGTGAAAGAAAAAAAACTGGAATTAGAATGGAATTACTGATAATTATCATACAAAAGGCTAATACTTGACAGATGATATTATCCTATTCTCTCAGCAACAGAAATGGCCTGATAGAAAATGTCTTATCCATGTGATGAACTAACATCATTAAAAGATTTTGTGTATTTTTTTAAACCAGATTTATTAGCAATTAGGAACAACCATGAGACAAAATTCACATATACAATTCACTCTTTTTGGTTTGGCAATTTTTATTTTATATATTTTTTAAAATTTTTATGTTTCAATTAGTTATACTTGACAGTAGAATGCATTTATGTACTTTGATATATCATACATATATGGAATATAATTTCTCAATTTTCTGAGTGTACATGTTGCAGAATCATATTGGTCATGTAGTCACATATATACATACAGTAATAATGTCTGTTTCATTCTACTATCTTTCCTATCCCCACATCCCCTCCCCTGGGGGTGAGGAGGGGGACAGGACAATGATGACGATGACATACCTAAGGAAGAATAGTGTTACAATTCACTATTTATTTAAAAATGTATATTGCAGGGGCTGGGATTGTAGCTCAGTGGTTAAGCCCTTGCCTAGCATGCGTGAGGCACTGGGTTCGATCCTCAGCACCACATAAAAATAATAAAGATATTGTGTTCACCTAAAACTAAAAAATAAACATTTTTTAAAAAGTATATATTGCAGTAGTTTTTGGTGTATTCACAGAGTTGTCTGGGTATTTCCATCATTGAATTTTAGAACGTTTTTATCACCCTTAAAAGAAACTTGTACTTCTGAACAGTCATACACCATTTCTCCCTACCCTCAACCCCTGGCTACCACTAAGCAAATTTTGGTTTCCATAAATTAGTCTGCTCTGGGCACTTCATACGACTAGAATCAAATAATATGTTTCCTTTTGTGACTGGTTTCCTTCACTTGGCATAACATTTTCATGACTCAACCATGTTGTACTAGGTATCAGTAGTTCATTATTTTGTATTGCCAAATAATAATGCATTGTATGGCCATGTCACATTTTTAGGCCTTTTGTCAGTTGATGTATATTTGGATTATTTCTTCTTTTTGGTTATTATGAAATAATGCTGTTGATAACATTCCTATATAAGGTTTTGTTTGTACATCTGTTTTTAGTTATTTGGAGTATATAGTCATAAAATTGTTGAATCATAGGTAATTAATTCTATTTAACTTTTAGAAGAACAGCCCAAATTTTTCACAAAGTAGATATACCATTTTACAATTCTACTACCAGTGGATAAAGGACCTAATTTTTCCACACTTTCACCAACACTATTTATTTGTCCTTCCTTTGTGGGGCAAAATGGCATCTCAAAGCAGTATTTAGGCAAGTGCAGTGAGATACTCCTATAATACTAGCAACTCCAGAGGCTGAGGCAGGAGGATCACAGGTTTGAGGCCAGCCTCAGCAACTTAGGAAGTCCCTAAACAACTTAGAGAGGCCCTGTCTCAAAATAAAAAAGCAGGGGATGTGGTTCAGTGTTTAAACACCCCTGGGCTCAATCCCCACTCCACCACCACCAAAAAAAAAAAATGTTTCTATTATATTGATGGGTAATTACTTTGAATATTCTTTCTTGTGCTTTTAACCATTTATATATTTTCTTTGAGGAAAGATTTATTCAGATCCTTTGCCCAATTGTACATTAAGTAAGTTGTCTTCCTTTTTGTTGCTGATTTGTAAGAGTTTATTGTACATTCTGGATATAGGTCACTTACCAGATACATGATTGACAAATATTTTCTTCCATTCTATGGGTTATGGGTTATATTTTCACTCTTGATATGGATTTTTAAAGCACAAAATGTTTTTTTTAATTTTTATAAACTCCAATATTTCATTTTTTTCTTTTATATTGGAACAATAGTTTTGTGTGCTAATCAAGATAAACTAGTATTAATCGAAACATGTTTGTTTTAAATTATGAAAATAATTGTTATCACCAGCAACCATTAAGAAAATAGCTTAAATAAATAAATAAGAGAAATAAAAAGGAAAACAATATGGTATTACAAAATACCTATTTTATACAAAACAAGGTGACTTGATAAATATATAGCACTACATATTGTCAATTTACAATGACATATATATTTTTTTCTTTTTTCTTTCTTTCTTTCTTTCTTTTCTTTTTCTTTCTTTTTTTTTTTTTTTTTTTT